>NC_066588.1:9375000-9667500 GCF_905475345.1 Vespula vulgaris
TTACTCCATTACCAATGAACTCGGAGTTTGACTTTAGTAACAAAAGATGCATGAAGATGATTAAGACATAACCTCAAAGTCAGCGTAGATTCTAAGTGAATTTAAAGAGAAACCCGGATTGCGGAGAGAGTCCACTTCGAATCTATAGAATATAGTGGAGCTTCGGCTCGATCACACTTGTTGAGGGGAAGCCTTCGTGCACCACTGCCTCTATATCCTCCTCCTTCTCCCCCGCCCCCAACCGCCACCGCCACCACCACCACCACCACCACCACCACTACCACTACCACCACCACCACTACCAACATTGCCTTCTCCTGCTTCTCTTCTTCTCACGATATTCTCTCTCGCTTTAGCTTTCTCTCTTTCCCCTTCTCTTTCCTCTATGCACCTCCTTCCCACCTTTGCCTCATGGTCTATCTTCCATTCCGTACTCTACCCCCTTCGCGGCCGACCTTGACCCTATGTCGTTTCCGCATTCTGCTAATGTTATGATTTAGGTGATAGTGTGAATCTAATCCGAATGTTCCATTGAAATTATTTCCCAAAGATAATAGCTTCGTTGATAAGTATCTTTCTTTGATATACTTTGTAATATCGTTTCTTGGAAAAGTGTACTTGGACATCAACGAGCTTGGAGGTCACTGACGGCCAAGAGATAGGAAACGGGAGCACCCAACTCGCGCTCGGTTATGTTATGTCACTTTGTCATCGCCTCGCGAGATAGATAGATACACGAGAAGCGTGTGCGTTTGATGAGCGAGCTTCTCGAAGTTCTCTACGGTTAAACGTTGACTGGATAAGAGGAAGTGAGAAAGTCTACGGTCGATAATTATCCGGCCGCCATAAGTGCCATGCTCGACAAAACGCCATTATTGCGCACCTTTATATGTGATGCGGATTTACTCTTTCAAGAGTTGGATCTTATCGATATAAGAATCTCTCCTATTAAGAAAATCTCGATGAAAAGAAGAATCTCGACGTATCTCCGCCATTGAGAACGTCAGATCGATGCTAACAAGCGATACCATTATGCGATACACATATTTAATAAAGGACATCTCCGTTGTAAGATCGTTTATGTATATCCAAATCCTCGTAGCTCCTTTCAATGTTTAACAGTAACACGTCACTCTGTCGAATCGAAAATATTCCTTTTATCTAACAAGTTAATCGATCCGTTAAATTATTAGTCTTATCTCTTTCTTTTATTTCCGACGATCAATAAGAAATAGTAAATCGTAAGTTGCAACGTTTTGACGTTTTAACTTCCCTCTAAGTAACACAAACATGGACTCACCTTTATCCATCCACCACGGGCGGTAACGACGACGTACAACAAATACAGATCTATCTCCTTCCCACTGATTTTCGGAGACTTCCGAAATGGCGTCCTAAAATTGGAGAAAGAAAAGATCAGAACGGAATGCTACAATGGCAATGAACGAATTTATATAAGGTGTATTTATAGTTTTAATGTATTATCCATTTCTTATAAATAATAAGAAATCTGCGTACAAGATGACCTACATTTCTGTACGAACGTCATTTGTAAGTCTAACGAGGGAACTTTCTTAGAACATTATTAGATTTGTCGAAAGAGATTTTATTTCTTTAATCTTTATTACGAGAAAGAAAGGAAGAAAGAAAAGGAAGCTTTTTTTTACGTAAGACGTTTAAGAGACAATCAAATGCCACATCTTCGAGACAAATTCAAAATGGAACGAGAAACGCCAACGCCATCGGACATTTATTTAATCGCGCGTAAATAAGTCACCATTGACATCTAAAAATAATGAAAAGATCTAACGAACTAATAGTAGAGTCACGGTCGCATCGAAGGAAATAAAAAAATATCAAACGTGTATCGAATGACCATCGAGATTCGAATAAGGACCGATCGCGTCTAATTCCAAGTATACGCACAATTCGGGAAAGAAAATATATTCGTAGGTAAACACATTTTTAAAGAAAGAACAAAAGACTGTTTGAATACGATGCCGCATTACGACAGAATAAATGACAAAGAATGATACTATGTAAAATAAAAGAACTGAAGATCCACACAACGTAAAGGCAACGTAAAGTAAACAAAGAAATCTGTACGATGGACACGGCTCGAACGTTTTAAAATTCCCGCACATAACCTCAACTTTCTTACGTCGCGCGATCCGAATGCCAGCCGCTTGGTATATTTCTCTCGCATATAATCGGAAACTGATTCTAATGGAGAGAAAAGTGAATACGTCGATATGTACGAAAGAAATTAAAATAAATGAAAAGAAATTAAAAGGAAGACAGAGTAAAGGAAGGTAAGTGACCGAGAAGCGGCGACGGAGTGAAGTAAGGTTCAAGTATGAGACATCCAAAATGCGAGCGAGCGAGAAAGAAAGAAAGAAAGAAAGAAAGAAAGAAAGAAGGAAAGAAAGAAAGATATAGCGATAGCAAAAGAAAAAGAAAGAAAAAAAGAGAGAGAGAGAAAAGAGAGAGAAAGAGAGAAAGAGATAAAAGAAAAGAATAATTTACCCTCTGGTTTCGTGGAAATGCCGGAGGTCCTTCATGAAGTTTTCCCTCTCCCTCTCGTAGGTGACGGGGTCCTTGTCGAGGATCTTGGCCATGATCACGGATACGACGACGGTGTAAGCGGCTCTCTGGCGTGCTAATCAGGGTGCTCTCCGGAATTACAACAGGGCGGCACGTAGGGGCACCGGATAGCAGGGTAGAGTAAAAAGGAGGTTTGGATGGGCGCGCATGGGAGCACATTTACGCGACGACGAACGTCCTGGTGTCGTGACGATGTCTGTTGTAGGTGCTGGTGCTGGTGGCGGTGGCGGTGGTGGTGTTGGTGTTGCTACTGCTGCTGCTATCGCGGCTGCTCTTGCTGGTGCAAAGCCGAAGAGCTGACGACGACGACGGTAGCGTAGGTGATGATCGGTAGCGATGATGATGCTGTCGACGAGGACGAGGACAGTGGTAGTGGGACGACGAGGACGACCACGGGTCGACACGGGGTCGCGACCCGTTCCCGACAACATCGGGTCGTCTTGTCCTGGCCCCGGAGTGTCGGCCGGTGGCCTTTCTCTCTCTCGTTCTCCTTCTCTCTTTCTCTCTCGCGTGCTCCCTTCTCTCTTGTCCGTTCCGTATCCGAAGAGCGCGCGCGAAAGGCGCGAACGAAGAAAAAAACAGCCGATGGACAACGGTGAACAACGGCAAACAACGATGACGACGACGACGATGACGAAAACGAAGACGACGACGACGACGACGACGACGACGACAATGATAATGATACGGCGAAGATGATCGTGGTATTAGCGACGTTGATGATGACGATAACGATAGCAGCAATGGTGCGGTGGCGGCGGCTTTTCTCTTCCGTACCGCCGCCCCCGGTGCTCATACGAGAGAGACGCGTACTCGGTGCACCGGACTGATCGCAGGCGTGGGGAAAAAACGGTGGGTGGAGACGTTTCTAGCCACCGTGTGGACACACAGAGAGAGAGTAATAGTGTAGTAGTAGTAGTAGTAGTAGTAGCAGTTTACCACCGCGTGCCTATACGAAAGAACGAGCTAAGCGCGCGCGAGTTTAATGCAATACGCCGCTCGAGAGGAGAGACGTTACTACTACTCTACGGTGGCGGCAGCGGGCACGTCTCGTAATGTAACACACAACGCGTTTTCGCGGCGCACCGTACCGAGCTTCTTTCTCTCTCCCTCCCTTCTCTTTCTCTCCCTCTATCCCTCTACCTCTCTACCTCTCTCTCTCTCTCGCTCGCTCGCTCACACACACTCTCTCTCTCTCTCTCTCTCTCTCTCTCTCTCGGGTTCTCTATTTCTCCTGTACCCGTTCTCACTCACTCCCTTTCTCGCGGGGCAGAGAGGCACCCCGCGCGATCAACGACGCGACTCGTCGTCGCTCGTTGGCGGCCGCGCGGATCGATTCACCTGTCACTTGTCAAGTTAAGGCGAACGTTTAAGATTCGTCGTCGCGCCACGACGCACACCACTCTCTCTCCGCTGCTCGTCGCGCACCAACAACAGAAGCCAGCGAGAACGGCAACGGGCAACGGCAACGACACGAAAGAGTCGAAGAGAACGGTCGCCTCGCGGCTATCCCACACGCACCACGTTCTTCGCGTTCACGTTTGCGACGCGACAACGGCGCCGAGAACGAAAACGGCGAGTCAACAACAACGTCAGGCGGCAGTGTCGAGAATCGGATAAACCAAAAGAAGCGGCAACTATTTGGTCGCGCGCTCCTACGCGAACCGACTCCCAGAGCGCGTTTCCCCTGCGTAGCGGCGCGTTACGAACGGCGCTTGACGTGCGCCCGTATATCAAAATGGCGTCCCGTTCTGCCTGGCATCCATTGGCGAAGCCACGGCCGATTTCCCCGTACGGCCGCTCTCCCCCTCCTCGCACCCCTCCCTCGACCCCACTGGATCCTCTGTCCCACTCTTCCTCTTTACCTCGCGCTCTCACTCTGTCTGTCTTTCTCTCACTCTCGGCGTAGCCTCGTCGGCGATACGACACCACGACGACGACCACGACGACGACGACGACGACGACGACGGCGACGGCGGTGACGGCGGCGACGACGACGACGATGACGACGACGTCGCGCGACGCACGTACCGCACCGCACTGCACCGCACTGCACTGCACTCTATCGCTGCACCGCACGCACACCGCACGGCTCAGCACGTTTCGACACACCTCTCTCCCCCCTCTGGCACACTCTCTCTCTCTCTCTCGCGCTCTCTCTCTCTCTCAAAGCCAGTCGTATACCCGCCGCGCGCGCGACTCTTCGCCACCTTCTCCTCCTCCGCCACCTCCTCTCTCAGTGCTTTGCTCTCGCACCACACTGCTACGCGGAACGTCTTCGCGTCATTTCGGTGAAATCGTGACACCACCCGACATATATCGGTCACCGTTGCGATGCTTCCGCGACGTGTACCGCCTTTTTTCGTTCGTGGCTCGAGACCTCGAGGAAAATCCCGGCTCACGCAGTATTTTTACTTTCAAAATGGATGGGGCCCCCCTCTGAGGAGCGGCGCACCGTTTGAATTGACGCTAAAGAACGCCGTTAGAGGCGCCACATGGTGCACTATCCTCCCGCCATCTGTTGGCTTCTGTGAACTCGCCTTTTTCAACGTTGCAATTCTTTCGATGAGATTTGCCTGCGATTGGCGCTCGATAAAAGTTACTTCTGATTGTTCGATTCTAAAAGCGATCGGATTGGATCTTGCGAACGATCGTGTTTTATTGGTTGATAAATTATCGAACGTTTATCGACAATAGATCGATAATTGTTCGCGATTTCTCTTCTAGTCGGATAATTATGGCCTTAGATTATGCAGTCTCGATTCATGGCTAATGGTACGAAAAATAATAAACAAAAATCGAGTTTAAATATTTCGTATAGTTGACAATAATTCTTTTTTCCTGTCACTACGAAATATTTTGTTTAACGCTCCTCACTCAAATCTTAGCGCAATATGGTGTAATCAAGTGCGACACGAAGAAATAAATGTTAATTCGAATCAAGCATTTTTAAACGTTCTAAGTGTATGTTCATTGAAATTCGATATCGAGATTGTTTTAATAAATATAATTTTTGTTTAATTTCATTAATAAATGTCCGTTATTCATTATAGATTTTATTATATTAATTTGATAATTGGGACATCTGTGGAATATTGTATTTACGTTTCGATACATAGGTAGGTAATACTTTACTAAATATTCGAGTAAAAATCTATAAAATAAAATTTGCTAACGCACGTCTGTTATAAACGATATACGAAGATAATTTGTTTGTTTATTTGAGAACGATATAAATTGGTTTGAGATTGATTAGTGTACATATTTACGAGGGCTATACATATTACGTGACTGATTGTGTATTTGTAAAATATTTTATCTTGTTTGAAACTTTAATTTTTTAATTATACGACAGAAATGACATATAAACGTAAAAAATATCACAGAGGGGATACACATTTGAAGAAAGGATGGAGAACTAAAAGAAGAACGAAAGATTTGGATGAGGTAACATTTTGTACATAACCTCCGCGACACGTGCCTTTCGATCATCTTCTTTCTGTGTTGATTTTTCATTTGCCTTCTCGTAAAATTAAATTTCCTTTTATACTAGATCGATGAAGATTTGAAAGAAGAGAATGTGAAACAATTATTACATCAAGAAGTGGATTTAGATAAGCCAGGAGCTGCACAACATTATTGTGTACATTGCGCGTAAGTTGGGTTAAAAGTTACTTTGCGAAAAATATAACCTTCGAATCGGTGTAATAGTATAATATGGAAAGAAACAAATTTGATCGGTTTAATTTTGTTGCAGGAGATATTTTATAAATCAAACTGCTTTGCATAGCCATTTTACGACAAAGGTACATAAACGTAGATTAAAAGCTCTTGAATTAGAACCTTATAGTATTGAAGAATCTGAAAGAGCTGCTGGAAAAGGGAGTTATATAGAACCACAAAAGAGGAAAATAGAAACTTTAACTGTAGATAGTAATACAGACACAATATCGCAATCTAAGTTAGTAAAAATGGATAGCTAAGTGATATTTGATACATATTATCCATATGATTGTGGTAATTATAAAATATTAGGTTATTTTGAACAAAAACTTATATTACCTTTTAATGAACGATATATACATTTTTGATAATGGCAAACAAAGTGCTAATACGATATGCCATTAATTACAACTTGAATAATTTAAATCATAGTTTATTAAAAGATATTTTCTATGTAACGAACAGAAAGTATGCATCAACGCTATATGTTTCTGGTAGAAACGCTAATAAATCTTTTGCGTTTCTTTCACCCTATTTGGACTTTGATGAACGTTTTGACGATATCGATAAATTGCAGAGAGAATTAAAGTTACGTAAACTTAATATGGATGCAATAGAAATGAAAAAAGCATGGGATTTTTATAAAACTATCGAAGCAAACAATGTAGCTCTAGAAATTAGAAAGAAAGAAGTTTCGTCAGAAATAATATCATTACAAGAAAAGAAAGAAAAAACTTCTGAAGATGAGCAACAATTAGCAAACTTATTTTTGCAAGCTAAAATAATTAAGCAAGATATAAAAACTGCTAAAGAATTACAATGGGATCTAGATGAAAGTATTATAGAAAAATTGTTAAAATTACCAAATAAATTACATGAAAAAACACCCCCAGAAACATCTGTAATATTACAAAACGTTGGAAAGTTATGTATTTTACCAGAAAATAATAGAAAAAGTCATATCGAAATAGGAAAATTACTTAATCTACTTGAATATAAAGATCCAATGACTTATTATTTATTAAATGATGCAACTTTATTTGAATATGGATTATTAAATTTAGCTGGAAAAATACTTAATGATAATAATTTAATCAGGATTACAGGATCAGATTTTTGTCGTAGTATATTAGTTGAAGGTTCCGGTTTAAATCACGAGGATCCTATAGAGACTTTTATGTTAGAAAATAATAATGAATCCACTAGAGATTCATTAAATCACATGCATTTAGTTGGTGGGGCAAGTTTAGCATCTATGCTAGGGATCCATGCAAAACAGTTAATAATGCCACAATATTTTCCAATAAAATATTATTCAGTTGGTAGACAATATACACCGATTCCTAAAGAAACCACATTATCTGGTTTATTTACTGTTTCTCAAGCATCAGCTATACATATCTTTTTAATGATAAACAGTACAGAATGTACAGGATGCACAACTGAATTAGAAAAGATGTTGGAAATTATTTGTGAATTTTACAATAATATTACGGATCATTATAGGGTCGTTATGCGATCAGCACCAGAATTACAAACATGTGAACAAATGAGAATATCTTTTGAATTGTGGTCATCTTTCTCTGAACAATATATCGAAGTTGGTCATATTTCATTATATGGCAAATATTTTAGTAAGAGATTATTAATAGGATACGAAACACCGGAAGGTAAAGAGTTTCCTTCGATCATATCTGGTACAATGCTCTCTGTACCTCGAATATTAGGATGTTTGCTTGAAGAAAATCCAGATAAATTTGTAATACCTTCAAAGATAGTTGAACAAATGCCTAATTATCATACGATAGGCACAGAATTAAATTAAAAAGAAATTTCAATAATTAAGATATTAGTATCTAGAAAGTGTCTAGAAAATATTCAGAATATTTCAATATACAGAAAGTATGATATTCTAATGTAATAAAATGTAAAAGAAAAATAAAATTTATTAAGGTATTAACGTAAGGCTGTTCACTATCGCCATCCATTCGAAACGTATGTGATTTCAGCGACAGATGTGGACAAAATATGAACTACAAGCGTAAGTGGGGGAATATTAATCCCACCACGCGTTTATTGTATCAGTGTTAAGTTTGTAGTATGTTAAGTATGTTATACCCTTCTCACTCAAAACAATCGAGTTGGAACAAGTAGTGTTAGTAGGCTGTGAACTCACGCTTTTCACTCTCTTATTTATCTTTTTTTGATTGTACATTTGTCTTGCAGTGATACGTGCTAGATACGAAGTCGGTACAGATTTGTTTCACGACAAATGCATAGAAAATAATAAATATAATTGATACATATAATAATTATACATAATAAATATATAATAAATTTGATAAAAATTAGATTTTGTTAAATGTTTTGCCAAAAATAATTAATGAATACTTATATATTAAATATATTCATTAATTATTATTTTTGATAAAATCTTATTTTTAATTGCAAATTTATACACATATTTTATCTAGTATAGTATAGATCACCGCGAAAGGCATGTAAAGTTATTCTAGTAATACTTTACTAATCGTCAAGGAAGAACTTTTAAAAAATTTCGGATTCGAATGTAAAAAATATATAAAAACATTATTTACTTCTTACATTAATATTACTTATATCACATTTCTAATCACTTGTAGCGTAAAATATACTTTTATTATTATATACGTTTTACTGCTATATTTCAAGGATTTTGAAAAATAAAGATTAATTTTTTTCAGCTGTAAATACTGTTTCTATTATTCTGTATCTAGACTACCATTGATAAACTTTTCAAAATTTTTAATATCAAACATTTTAATATCTTTTCCATGTGAACACTGTGAAATGCGTTTTTTTTTCGTTTGGAATAAATGAAAAAATCCGAGCATTAATTTACGCGCACACAAAGAAGCATTTGCTATTTTATGGAACACATACACACCATTGAAACATGATTTGAAAATCACTAGTGGGGATGCTGCTAGCTTCTTCTCTTTTGTCGCACATTTCTAGGGGCGCCACTATATTAAACTTTGTTCTTACGAAAAATATCGAAAATAGTGGTTTATACCAACAATGAGTTCAGATGTAATGTTTAATCGATTTTTATAAATAAGATCTTATTTTAAAGATGAAAGATTTAAGCGTGCACGGCTTTCTCGAATTTTTGAAATAGCTTTATTTTTATGCATAAACTATTCTCGAAGAAACATTATTTTTTGACACGAGTTTTTTAAAAGAAAATAAAGCTTATACGAAAATGTTGAAATTAATCAAAAATTTGAAAAAACCATGTCCTCGTTTAAATCTTCATCTTTAAAAATAAAACCTTGTCCATCAAAATCTGTGAAAAATTACAACTGGATTCGTTGTTGGCGTAAATCATTATGTAATGATTTTATGTCTGTGTGTGTTAATCTATAATTGTGTGTATAATCATAATTTTTATATATCATAAGTATGATCTATAATATTACAATACGATGAGAAAAAAAGGTTATTTTATATCGAAATAAAATAAATATTTCATTTGCAACATTGAACAAAATCAAAGTTTGCATAAGGAGAATCTAATTTCATTTAAATGATGGGCCAATTAGAAAACTTGAAAGTGCCGCCTCATTTCATACGTCCTCTTCTAGAGGATATCTTTGTGTGTGAGGAATATGTGATAGAAAATATCTCGAACGAGAAGAATCCTTGATATTGGAGGGCTTTCCAGGAGGGCTCTTATTATCTAACAAACGCTTACCGTTTAATAAGAACGTATAAGGACTATATATCTAGCAGAATATATGATGAAAATATAAAACCTGTGAGTAAAATTTTGGAAATATTAAGATTTCATTTTAGTCATATGACCATTAAGATGTATAGATAAGTTTTATGATTGTAAAATTGACTGCTTCGTTTCCAAGAAACAAGGTATAATTATTAATTAAAGATAAGGTATATTATAAATTATTACACAGCAAATAGAAAAAATCGAATTTTTTATAGAATTAAGCGTGATATTAACATTCCTATAAAAAAAGCTTTTACGACCTATTCAACGACAATTTATGAAACTATCAGAACGTGATAAAAGATTTCGTTTGTATCAAAAACATATAAACTTATAATCAATAAACTTATAAATATTATTTGTCAAGAGGAAGAATTGATACACTTGTAAAATGATATAATTTTTAATGAACTAACTTACTTATATTAATATATGAGAAAATTATTATACTTAAAAAGTTTTAAACAAAGACAACAATTTATTTGACTATTTTATAGTAATTATAATAATGAATGTTCATTAAGTTATTGGTAATAGTATATTATAAGAAACTTATAGTAAACCTTCGATTTACTACATAATCTTATACATCCTCACGGGTTTCTCCAGTAGCTATAGTAGTGTATCGAACTCTTTTATTAACAGAATTTAAAATTGGCTCAAATTTTTTCTGGAGTTTTATACGTTGTAGATAAATGAGAGCACATACTAAAACAACGAGTAGAAATGATAAGAAATAAAGTGCCACTGTAGTTCCTTTTTTAGACATTCTTAATCTTAGAGAACAATTATCAGTTTCATGAAATTTCTGTAGCACTCCATCTGAAAAAGAAGATAATATAGAAAAATCGACCGACGCAAATTTTATACGGGATAAACGTATGATCTTAGCTACGTAAGATGTTTAAAAATATCATTTATCTTAATCACCTTCTAAACATTGTAAGCTGCTCTTATTTCTTATGAAAGCTTTGGTTTTGTTCATCCATTTAATAAAGGGATTAAGTTTACAGGAACACACAAATGGATTTTTTGAGAAATCCACAGTGAAAGACTGATTCTGTTTAACGAGCGATTCCATAACACGAATATCATAATCTAAGACGGTCGTAAATTTATTCCGCTGAAGATCCAAAAAACGTAACTTATGAAGGCAGGATAGATTGAAATGCAGTCCCATCAAAGCATTGTCTCCTAAATGTAAATCCAAAAGATTCGGTAGATCACAGAAAACGTTTGCATCTCTGAACTCTGATATCTCATTTTGCTCCAAATGCAATTTCATGAGTTGAGTGAGATTGCTGATGAGATAAGATCTATTTAGTCGTCGTTAAAAAAAAAAAGAAAAAAAAAGAAGAAAAGCGAAGAAAGATTAAGAGTCAAGATTTCTACCTATTAACGAATATATCGTGAAGAGTGGCCGCTAGATCTTTCGGTTGACCATCCTCGAAAGCGTCTGTTAAATGCAACTCTAAAAGAGATACGAAGTTGGAGAACACTCTAGGATGACTTCTACTAGGGTCGAGTGAAAGCTCGTTAAAATCAAGGATAAGGCGTTCCACTTGTTTAACATGGTGATAAGCTTTTCCACGAATTTCCCGAATTTTATTATTAGACATATCGATTACTCGCAAATATGGCAATCTATCCAACGTGCCGAATACGTTCCATGGTAATTCTTTGAGATTATTACCCGTGAATATTAATACCTGCAAAAAAGAAATAAAAAAAAAGCTCATCAGGCCGATATATACCTAAATAGATATTTTAAAATTAGACAATGAATATCAAAAAAAAAAAAAAACCTGAGTCGCATTAGGAAGATGTTCCAGTGGCGTGGTATCGTAAAATTCTGAATTCGTACAATTCACGACGTATTGGTGATGACCGTCGTAACATGTCCTTAAACAATGACAACGATTTTTAAAAGCATCTCCGCAATTATGTATCGAACTTTCGTTAGTCTCAAGATTGTGCCAGTTAGGATCGTTGCAGTCGATTTCTGCCCAAGCTATGATCGTCGTCGACAGTAAAATAACAACTGCTACGTACGAGGTATTCATCGTGATCTAAAAAAATTGAATATATTGTTAAAAACCATGTAAGATATAATTGCTTAATATAATAATAATGATTATTATTAATTATATATATATTATTATTATTATTAATAGTATTAGTATTATTAAAAAAAGAAAAAAGAAAAGAAGTAACGTAAAAGAGAAAATAAATAACAAAAAGTGGAATGCATAAACTTTTGCACCATTGTTCGCATCGATGAATCATAAAACAATAGAAGTATAAAAAACTCACGCATGTCACGTAACTGATGAACTATTTTCGATAAAGGGCGATCGAAATCGTTCCGTTCTCTGATCCGCTGATCACTGATTTTTTAAAATCGTTCGAACGTCTTCATTATTTTCAAGAATAATCTTAGATCAAAGCGCGAATCTTAACACTTCTTTGCAATGCATCCTTATCACATTTCTTGTTTACCCGATGCTGAGATAGGAACGTCCCTCTTTCTTTCCTTCTAGAATGGTACCGTCAAAGAAAGTCTTCGTGGAACTGGATGACAAAGAGAAAAAAAAGAAAAAAAAAGAAAGAAAGAAAAAACCAAGAGAAAAAAAGAAACGGCCTGGTGTATATCTAGGTCGACTAAAAACGATACGTAAGATGGAAGCGCGAGGAAAGCGTAGTGAAACTTTGGTCAAGAGAAGCACGAGACACGGCACGTAGCATCGTCGAGCCGCACTTGGGTCCGACCGCACCTGTGGGCCCACTGGCCGCCCACCTTTCCGCTTACCCCCACTTACCACGGTCACCAAACACCTACCGACTATAAAGGGGACTTTTTATCTTGCTCTCTTCCATGACTTATTTATCTTCTATTTTTCGTTCTACAGGAAACGGAGAAAATATATCTTGGTTCGTTGGAATCCAACTCTTTTGCTTGTGAAAACCGTTTGACTATTTTGTAATCGTCAAACTATTTCAACGTTTTCCACTTATTTTTTTTTTTTTTTAAGTTTCTTTATCGCTCTAACTACTTCTAATCACTTGGTCGTAATGCATAAACAGCGAACGCGTAAGTGTCTAAAAACGGACGATGAAATTACAATATTAAATATTTTTCATGTTTTTTTTGAAGACTGTATATATATGTATTTTTTTTTTTTTCTAGTAGGAACAATTCCAAATTCAAACAGCAATGATTTTCTTTTCTTTTTTCTTTCCTTCTTTCTTTATATTCGTTCGTATAAAAGATAATATCTTTTTTCGTTTTTACGTATGAAAATTCATCATTATTTCTACGAAAACGCGAATGGTGTGTGAATTGTTAAAAGAAGCAGATGTGTAAACGAGATTTATTCGACATTGGACTCGTATAGTTCCTTATTTGTACATACACAAGTATCACTATATGAGTCATATAGGCACGAGTATACGTGAAGATTCCCCGTATGGATCTGGCAAAGATTTGTATAAAGATAACGTATCCATACGTGAATTATTTTATAAGTATTTACACGCAAAGGAATATTAAATATATTCATATAGATAAGTAAATATGAACGATGGGAACATATATAATTCATCCATATACGTCTATCTTCAAATATATTATTATCGAAATGGAATAAAATGCATGGACAAAGAAATCTCCACATATTTTTGTATATATTATATTTATAATTTTAATAACAACGGCTATGATTTCTCTGTTTGTCAATTTAATAATGATTATTTCATTATGGATTTAACATTTTTTATAAGCTATGAATATTTTATCGCATATGATCTATACATATACTTATAATGTGTATTTATGCTCGCGATGAGCAGATTTCTTAGAACGAACTGAGAGAAAGTTATTGTAAATAATAAAAACTTGGCAGTAAGTAATTGCAATAATCACGAGTATTGCAGTATATAAAGGAAAATTAGAATATTAATTATCGTGAATATATATAATTAATTGATAATAGTTTATGAATAATGCATATAACGTACGTAACTTATTGTTAGTTTAAATTGCAAAGTTATTCGTTATATAAATTGAATGTAATTATGAACACACAAATGAGTTATTTTTTTTTACATCTTTTATATTATTGCCAATTGTGGATATATGTGTATATACCATATATGGAAATATATTTGTATATTAAACTTTCTTTTCGTTTCGGTATATATAGTACACGTTCTTGTTGCTTAACTTAATAAGTTCTAAAAATATCTCATAAAAAGTATAAATTAAGCGCATAATTAAATTTCTGACAAATCTACAAAAAAGTATAAGACTGTTTTCCTTGTTTCTTTTTTTTTTTTTTTTTTGTAATATACAGTAGCGCAGAATACATTTAGCATTATTACTAAAGTGTTAACGATAAGAGTTACGCGCAAATACGTATATTAATAAAGCAAATTATTTTTCTTTTTTGATAATCATTAACAATTTACAATTAAACCTCTGTGGACTAGACTTTGTGGGTGTTACACTATGTCTATATTTTGATTTGAAACGCATTCACTCTCGCGTGCACGCACACAAGCACACACACGCGCGCACATTCACACTATAAGACAATCAAAATACTTCCTTGATATTTGTACCATGTTCATCACCAAGGCAGTACATGTATGATCCTTGCTTAAACTTTTTTCGTGTGTACTTTAACAATAAATAATATCTGTCAATGTCTTTGATTTGCGCAACGCCCCACATAGTCTATTTACTCATTTGAGAAATATATGTTTGTACATACTCGCACGTACGTACGTATGTATATATGATATATGTATGTGTGTATGTATATATAAATATATATTAAAATCGATACCAATCTTTTTTTTGGTGTATGACTTTGGCCTGAAAAAAAAGCATACGATGCGTAGGTACTCTAAACGTTACATAATTTCTATGTTCTCGAGCATTTATCAAAATATACGATGTTAATAATTACATAACGTAAATCTAACTAAATTCGGAGATTCAGTGCAGTTGAGATTTTATCAATTATTTTCAGTCGTTTCGAACTTATATTCTTAATCTCATATTAGTTATTAAACAGGTAAATGTAAATAATTACAACAGTGAAGTTCTTACAAGAAAAAAAGAAGAAAAAGAAGATCCAAAATTACATGAAATACAAATACAAAGAAAATCGTAATTCCCATAAATACGGAGAAGTTTTGTGCAATACGAATTCGAACATCGTCGATATCGTGTGCCATCTAAAATGATATCGATTTTTTCGCATTATCGTAAATAAATTTCGAGATTTCTTATAACCCATTATTTCGATTGATCTTTCGAGTGTTCTCTTTGTACGTTAAGAATTATACGAGAGTTAGAATGATATAAAATAATATTGATCGATCTTGGCACAAAGTAGAACAATGATATCGGTTATAGCGATTCGAATATTATATGGAAAAATTGGACGAAGAAGGACTTTGAATACAGAACGCAGATCGTTTTAGGCTTTATATCTATCCGACGATCCGCTCGCACAGCATAAAATCAAAGCAAATATCAAACCAAGAAGTTCAAGGATTCCGACGGCTATCGCAACGCCGATCACAATACAACTTTGACTCTTCAACGCTTCTACCAATTTGTCTATGCATCCCTGGAATCACAAATGATAATTAGCACATAGTAAAAAGTTTTTCTCATTCGATCGGATTAACGACGAAAGGATGTCGATTACTAAGCAATTAAAAAAAAAAAAAAAAGACAATAATTTGTTTACCTCGTTATATATAACAGGGCTAACTATATCCGCTATTTTGAGATTGCGAGCTACTTCGCAAGTTACACTGTCCTTATCCTTGCAACAGGATTTCGGCACTTTGTACGCATTGTTCGACTTCGATGAAACGGTTAAACTAAGAGGAATGGAAGAATCGGAATTGGCATAAAAACTGCCAGCCCAATCAGCTGGTCCCGTAGCTCCGCAACATCCAAGACCCGATTGAAAGGCGTCCACTGTTTGAGTACGAATTTCGACGGATCCATACTCGTTCTAAAAAAAAAAAAAAAAAAAGAAAAAAGAGAGAAAAAAGAACGTGTTATAGACGTCAATAATAATAATAATAATAATAGTAATAATAGTAATAAAAAGAATTGAAGAGACAATGGATACCTTAACGGTGTTGATTACGGATGATTTGACGAGTTCTGCGAGACGCTCACTGTTGGTATAGAGCCAAACTCCAGCAGCAATTTGCGCGACTATTACAACCAATAGACAACTGAAAAAGCCTACGAGCATACATTGAGATTCACGGAAGGCTCCGCAACATCCAAGAAAGGCTACCACGAGCATAACGAGTCCAGCAGCTAGGAAGATATAAAGGCCTGCGTTGAAATTGTGTTGTTCTTGTGCCAAGGACACGAGAAAGGTTTGATCGGTTAACATCCATATCGCTAGGACCACTGCTGCTAATCCAACCGCCTGAAGAGTCGAAAGGGAAAAAAAGAAAGAAAAGAATTACTCTTGTCGGGAGATAGAATAACAGTGGCGTAACGAAAAAAAAGACCCACCTATAAAACAAAAAAAAAATGTAGGAAACTTATATACCTTGTTAATATTTATTACGTTTGATATACGTGATCGAGCCAATATCTCTGTTGGATAGATTTATTATTCCAAGTACATATGACATTCTACTTATCTACGTCATACTTCAATGCTTCCTAACTTCTAATGAAACTAGGTTAGAGCGTAGGTTGGGAGCATGTTCGTTGTATGACGAGAAGTCTATATTTAAACGTGTTTATGTTTATAAATAAAGATTTCGTGTCGGCGAAATAATCGTGAGCAATAAATAAAACGTTCATTTGGTGTGATCGCGATAAGCCGGAGTTCCATTGAGATACGGTATATACCTTTCAAATATGGAAAAAGAAAAGAAACAAAATAGAACAAGAAAATGGGAATAAGAGTACAGTAATACGACAAAATGAGTTTTCGTTGAGCCCAGATGCAATCAATACAGCTGCGCTAGAATTACTCCTGCCGGGAGATAGAATATCAGTGACGTAACGAAAAAGAAAAAGGCCCAACGGTAATAAGATTATTATTTCATGATATCACGAATGAAAAAATATATTTGTCGTATCTTTCTCTTCTTCCTCTTTTTTAATTCCTTTTCGTCTTCATCGTCGTTTCATCATTTTTACTGCTTAACGACGTTGAAGTGAGTCACAATAATATTTCTGGTACATAAGACGATGACGATTCGATTAATCATTACGTAGTACGCTAACGTAATCCATTTCTTTTTTTTTTCTTTGTTTTTCCTGTCTATACTTTCGCTATATGTATTTCTTTTAAATGGATCTATTTACTATCCTAGAGAAAGAGAAAAAGGAATTTCCATTAGAATTATGTACGTGACCTGAAACTTGACTCTTACGAGGAAGCCTCTATACCAAAAGGACGGCCCATTGACTGGTTTTATCCAACGAAAGGACGAAAGGAACTTTTGAAAGAGGAAAATGAAAATGAAAAAGAAAGAAATAAAGAAAGAGAAACAGATGTTGAGGTCTGCGTTTGACTGAAAGCTCTTTTAAAAATGAAAAATAATGGAAGAAGAATAATACACGTAGCGTTGCATATACGCTTGACGACCCGTTTCAACGTAGCACGTTTGTTCCTTTTTACTCCCCTTTTTACTTTATATGCATATACATATATAATACGTCTATTTATTTTTTCTTTTTTCTATAGCTTCTAAAGCTTTTGCTCTTCTCTTTTGTCTAATGAAGTGTGGCCACTCCTTGTTATACGGCAACGTTATACGTAAACGACCCTTAACTACATGAATTTTATCGATAATCTCTTACTCTTTATCGATAAATTCGATCGTTTGCGTGTATGTGCAAGTATGCGTGCTTGTCCTTTTTAACACACCGTCGTGATTTTATCGCTAGAGAAAAACCAGGAAAAAAAAATACGAGAGAATACTTGGATACAAAAGAAAGAGCTTAAACCTTCTTATATATTCACTCGCAACATTTACGATCTTTAACTAACGATAAATACGTGAGTATATATGTATGCATGAATGTTAGGTATGAATTTGTTTTCGTAAACGTGAATTGCCTTGTATATGTATATGAAAGTTATATATATACATCATTTATACTTTATCATCATATTCGAAATATTTTGATGTTAATATATCGTAACTAAGCAACTTTCATTGTTTTACAATGTATGATCGATCGGTAAAAACGTAACAATTGCATAGTTCCTTCCTTCACTCGTTATCGTACGCAAAATCGTAAATCATAAATTCTATATTCTTGTTAATTGATTATTGCAATTTATTTGTTCATTCATCGCAACGCAGCTAATGAGATAAGAAAGATTAAATTACGTTTCTGAAATAGGCTTCGTCGAAAGTGAACGTAAGTAACAATGTTTGTGTATTTTTTCTTAAGCTCCTAAGAACAATCTTTCGTTATGTTCTTTTTTCGATAAATTTCAAATGATAAATTTTTATTGAAGAAATCCATATAATCTAACATCTACCGAAGTAATTATCAGCGATTATTCATAAATCGCATTACGATGAAGTTTCAAGATCATAGAGGAGACTCTTCTCATTGGTTGAATGTGTAACGAGAGAATGAATCCGAAGGGGGAAGACCAAAATAAACTCACCCAAAAGACAAGATTCACCCACACGAGGGCGTACTTAATAAATCCGTAACACTTGGGAAGCACCATGTTTCCTTGTTCTTTTTTTTTTCTCTCTATTCTTTTCTTTCCTTTTTTCCTTTCGATTGCTCTTAAACGCGCGTTAAAGAGTCGTTGTTGAAGGAAAGAGCACTGTGAAAAAATGCGTTTTTGACACTGTTTTTGTGCGTCTCTTTTAATCGCAAATGAACACCGTAAAATATTTCTCGACACTGAACGACACTTTTGAACGTTATTACCAAGAAATCTCCCAAAATTTCGGATGTTTTTTTCGCTTGGTTAGGTCAAAATGAGAATGAAGAAGATGAACTATACTCCATGCCACGCAACGCGTCGCGGCCGACTGCCAATCGACAGCGTTACGCGTTGCTTCCATGGCCGCGCGCGCTGGATTTTCACGGCGAAGGCGTGCTCATCTCGTTCGAAAGGCGTACTGACGTCAACCGTTAACAGTGAAAATTATATTACGTTCACGATATACATATGTCCTTCCTCTCTTCTGTTTATTCTTGCGCACGCGCTTTTCTCATTCGAATTTTGAAGGTAACTTCAATTTTCGTTCTTTTTCCTTTAATGCAATTTGAATCAAATCTTCTAGTGTGTAAATATAATAATCTGTAAAATATTATTGCGAATGTATGAAAAAGTTATTTAAAGAATTCAAGATTCCTAATCGTTCGTTGACTAGAGATATGTTTGTACTTCGTGCTAGAATCGGTCAGGGTGTTGGATAAGGAGAAGTGATTCTTTATCTATGTCAACAAACATGGTTGAGTTAGGTACAATGATAGCAAAGGAATAATATGGTTGTCTTATCGTTCACGGAACGTTCTTCGTTGTATACTATTCTTAACGGATAAATATATTTTTTATACATTTTACTTTGGTATTAATATATTCTATCTAATCCTTCCACCTCTTTCGTTTTATCGATATTGCCGTTTATGTTTATAGAGTTTATTCTCAGCATCGTGTGTTGTATTCGATAAACTGAAATAATAAAATGATCAAACAGGTTATAGATAGGTGATAGTTTTCTAATTCCTATGTCATTTTTATCTTACAATTTAGTCTACGATACTGTTTCCTCTTCTTCATTCTAAAATGATATTTTGTATGCGATAATGTCTTTTCGATGACAGTGGCATCGATCGAAACCAACTCTCTATTTAAAATGGGTCTTCCTACAAGAGTAAAATCAGTACCGCCAACTAGCAATACTTTTTCAAGTTTTAATTTATCTCCGATTGTAGGAGGCCAGTATCCTTGCATAATTATGATGTCATTCTCTGTGATTTTAAATTGTTTGCCGCATATATGAACAATTGCAAACAACCTACCTACTCTATCTGTCGCTATTTGCTTGTTGATCTCCTTTATCACATCTAAAAATGAACTTCTATAAGCATGTGTTCCTAAGGTTTCTTACTATACTATCTGTTAACGTTATATTTTTATGTATACGAATAAACCTTTCATTAACTTTTCCTTTTCTTCGTTGTGTTCTGGTACTTCAACTTGATGTTTTGGTATGGCAGGCATCCATGGCAAAAATGTACGATACGTGGCTTTTCCAGGTTCCCATAAACTTAGTGCTGGCATAGAGAATAATCTATTACACTTTGTATACAAATTTATTTCATGTGCGCAACATTGATTATAGATTCTTTACAAAATGCTAAAACAATATACGTGATACAGTAACCTTATATTTTAAGGAAAAAAAATATTGAAGTTTAATTCTATACTTTATAGCAAACATCATATATTTATCGCTATGTTACACTATTATAGCAAAGTGTGAAGAATTGAGGTTACGTTCGGTATTAAGTTCTAGCATTTGCAATCAAGATCTTTCATATGATTTCAAGAGATATTTTTATTACCTGGATGTGTTGTTTTACATAATGGAGATGGACTTAATTTCTTTAAACAATTATTGGCAGCGAATCGAAACGCATTCGCAAAGGTAGTTAAGGTCGCCATACTTTCCGAATTGTAAACTACTGCCGATATCAAATCATTATCTATTTAATAATACAAAATATCAACAGTGCTTCGTGTTAGATAAAAGAAAAGAAAAATATTTATCAGGAAAAGTTTACCTCACGACTTATCAGTGTGTAAACCAATAAAATGATAGTGTTTGGTATAAAGAAAAAACAAAGAATATATTGATATTTTTAGATAATAACAAAAAGAATGAAAGTATATCGAAAATATATAAAAATCAAATAGAATTTTACATAATTAGTAAGAGAAAGTATAAAAATTTTTCGAGTAAAAGAAATCGTTAAGTTGTGGCGTTGAAATCAGTACTGATTTTATTATGTCTAAAGTCGTAGATTGAATTTACGCGCTTTTTTTATAAGCAGAAAGTTGAGTTCCGGCTTGACGCGTACTAGTAGCGCGGAGATGTCGTATGTATTCAGGCGAACGGTTACTTGTTATGTTTAGCAATTGTGCTTGTTCGTACTGCGGAGAATCGATGAGTGTTGTATTATTTTAATTCTTTTTGGGCGCTTTGAGTAGCCGCGAAATTCGAAATATGCAGTTTTATAAAGAAAAATTACTCTCGCCCGGACAATTAAAGCGATTAAGTGAGCACAAATATAGTTGCACAACTAATAGTCTTTTGGATGCATTTCTTCAACCCTGGTGGGACTGGCTTGTCAGCAAGGTTCCCCTTTGGCTTGCACCGAATTTGATCACTATATTGGGTCTAATTGTCAACATTGTTACTACATTGATATTAGTTTACTATAGTCCCGATGCAAAAGTTGAGGTATATATAACCTAAGTTTTTCTTATCTTCGCATATATAACTAAGCATTATACAGCATATTATTAAAGATAGCAACATGGTCTATGAACGAATGTTTTAAATACGTTTTTATATTATCTAAATTGCGCGATTATTTTATTTACTATCTTTTTTTTTTGACATAATTCTAACAGAATTTTATTCAACATCTTTTGAATACAGTTTTCATAATTGTCATGTTTATCATTTATTTAAATTTATCTTTATGGTTACTAATTAATCATCTAGTATAATAGTTAAGATTTATCAAATATCTCGTATACTTGTTTGGGATATTATTGTTATTATAGGCACCTAGATGGGCATGTTTCTTATGTGCATTGGGTTTATTTATTTACCAAAGTTTGGATGCTATTGATGGCAAACAGGCTAGAAGAACTGGTACGTCTACGCCATTGGGAGAATTATTCGATCATGGATGCGATTCAATATCTACAGGTAATTATTTTGTTATAACTCTGATGTTGAAACGTTATATTGCTAATTCTATTTGTTTTTATTTCTCAGTATTCGTAGCATTATCCGCATGTATAGCCGTACAGTTGGGATATTATCCAACATGGATGTTCTTCCAATGTTTTTGCGCGATGACTTTATTTTATTGCGCGCATTGGCAAACTTATGTCTCAGGTAAGCAGAACTTATTTTTCAAGATGTGATAAAATTAGACACAGTGTTTCATATATTCATTGTAGACTTTATATATTTACATATCCTTGTTTAACAGGATCTTTAAGATTTGGGAAAGTGGATGTAACAGAAGCTCAGTTCACCATCATAGGAATACATCTTGTTTCTGCTATTTTTGGACCTAAGATTTGGATGATGGAGGTTGTATCTTTTTTTTTTTACATTTCATCTATCTTAGATGTTTTTCTTAACTATCTCGTTGAATTTTATTTGTAGTGAGTCACACATATCTGAAAATTCTTATTTTAACGTTTTCTCCCATTATTTTCTTTTTCAAATTTTGAGTTACTGCAATGA
Organism: Vespula vulgaris; assembly: GCF_905475345.1. NCBI lineage: Eukaryota > Metazoa > Arthropoda > Insecta > Hymenoptera > Vespidae > Vespula > Vespula vulgaris. The sequence goes on from NC_066588.1 coordinate 9,397,628, forward strand.
ATAGTTATACCTATTTGCTAGGAAAACTTATTTATATTATGGATAAAGGAAGCACAAATAATCACAAGTAATATAGGCGTTATATGGCTAGCAAACACATGTGCAAGGAATTAAATAGTAAAAGGATGGTTCAAATTTCTCTTAGCATTTCACGAGAGTTGGCTAGTCATTGCTAACCTTGCTTTAATAGTATGTTTAACATGCTAATATATTAAAATTACCTCTCCGACGTATATTTCATAATAGAATAGATCTATGTTTATTATCTTACAATTTTTGTTTAATTAATCAATTTATTTATTTTTTTCATTTGTTTTACGAATCTTACAATTGCAAAGAGTGCTATTCTCGTATTCTTTATTACTAATATAAAATACATACATAAGAATTGAATGATAAAGCAAAAAGAAGAAAATAGGAATAGAGAAAATGCTATTTTTTCAATCGATGACTCATGGAGTTTGAAGAAATATATCCGTGTTATTTTTTCATGAGTCTAACGTGAACATTTCTTCCAGATACCATACATTGATGGTTTTCTGTTGAAATATTTAATAGGAGTTATGACAGTGGTGTGTGCTCTGGCAAACTTATATTCCATATTTTCGGTGATTTTCACCGGAGGAGTGGGCAAGAATGGTTCGACTGTGGCTGTAAGTTCGAAAATTAGATTTTTCGGTTGAACATGCGGAAATGGGATCAGCATGGCATGAAGAGCAGTGCTGGAAGTACTTCTATATACTGCCAATACTTAACAACTTAATACACATTTTAATTCCATATTCCTCATTGAATTGTTTACGTTGATCCTACATCGTTAATTTCCTTGTATAACTGTGATTTCTCGCCAATCATTTGTCTAAGTTTCAAATATTTAATAAACTTATTAGAACGTCGTCTTACGAACTAACAAGAGATATTTTACATTTATGCAAAGTATCAAGACGTTATAAAGCCGTTTGAGCGTTGCACGATGAAATGCATTTTTTCCAAAGTTTTTGCAACGTAGAGATGTTACGTTCGAATGTAATTCATTGTTTTGTATATAAATATAGGTTATTATGCGTTCTCTCATTCCTATCATTACAGTGTATATGTAGAATTCTTGCTGCAATTATTCTCTTTTTTTTTGTTTCTTTATTTGTACTTTAATTATTCTTGGTGCTTGGTGTAGAATTTAAAAGCGATGTAATAATATCACAAGTTTAATATCTATCTCTCGAGATTTTTTTTTCTCGATTAGAATTTCTTCAATATAACGATACGATTAGTTTGTATATTTCGCGCCGATAATTCATCATTTTGTCGAAATTTCTTTCGACTTGATATTATTTATAATCTCATAATTATCTCAATCGACGTCAACTCGAAGTCCATTAATTAACGGATTAACAGGATGATTTATGTAATACTCGTTTCTTCCTTAGTTTTTCCCACCATCTGTCCTCTCCTCTGCTTATACTTTTGCGTTTGTTTCTTTCTGTCGATCGATTACATACAACAAAATAAACAATAATAATAATAATAACAACAACAGCAGCAGCAATACGACAACGACGAAAACACATACACTCTTACTTAGCAATTAATTGTGCTTCCTTTTAAGTATGCCTCTATAAAAAGAATATAGTAAAGATTATAGTAAAAGGGTATAGTAAAGATATTGAATAATGTATCGTCTTCAATGGTGATTATCCATATTTCTTTCAAATTGCGACCAAAGAGTGCTGTGATTTGCCGTTATGTACCTCTTAATTGTCTCATCTTTGAGTATTTTTGGCTTTTCTCTATTTGACTTCGTCTCATTCCGGGTTAGAGTTGAATCGTTGATACTCGAAAAGGAATAAATTTGAAGGTCTGCGTTCTTTAGAATCGTCCATAGAGACAGGAAGAATTCGTGTCAATGTCGAATGCAATTTAGTGTGATAGAAGATATAAAACTCACATAAAAGTTTTCCTCTTTTGCTCTTCACGATCTTCTTAAAGAGTAAGATTTTCTGGATTTGTTTAGATCCCTATGCTCGGTCTGGGCACGGTCAGTTGTTATGTGGCAGCGATATTTTACGCGGGCTACGCGCACGTCTTTCTTCAGTTTTGTAAAGTCTTTGAATCTGGTGGAATTGGAAAGAACGGTTCGACGATTGCAGTAAGTTCGAAGAAAAAGAAACAAAACAGACCAAATAAAAAAAAAGAAGAAGACTTGATCGCTCGCATAGTATTTTTACAAATTAAAAAAAAGAAAAAAGAAAAGAATTTTGTTTAACCTCTGTTATCTCTGCCAGCGTAGATTAGAACAAACTTTTCTCACCAAATTTTGCAACAGTTTCTTGCGCTTGATAATCACTTTCTCTCTGTCTCTTTCCTTTTTTCTCTGTCTTTTTGTTTCTAATCTCTCTCTCTCTCTCTTTTTTTTTCCTACAGCTATCCTATCCCCGGTACCTACTTTCTCTACTTTTCTAATTAATCATTTTCATCGTGGGAGGACAAATATAAATAGTACCTTCGATTTCGAACTGCCTGTGCTAGGGGTGGAATGCGGTTTATCTTTTATTTGCACTCTCTGGTAACTTGGTGCACTCTCGTGCAATGCGATTTTGAAAGCTGTTTATTTATCGTCATTGCGTACTCGATATTTTTAATCTTGTGAGGTTGTTGAGAAGTTCGAATTGGATTCTGTTTGTGATTATCGTTGCGACGAAGATCGATTAGGAGAGCAATGTCTCGTTCTTTGCTATACAAAAATGAAAATTTTGACTCTCATTGCGGATATATCCAATGAAAATCATTTCAAGGGCACTCTATTTCTCTCTCTCTCTCTCTTTTTAATTAATTTTCTATTTAAATTCAGTTATATATATACATATATATATATATATATAAAATTCAATTATTGTTTCTCTCTCTCTTTCTGTCTATCTGCCTCTTCGTCTCTTTCTCTCTCTCTCTCTCTGTCTCTGTCTCAAGATGCTTAGATGTGATAATGAAATGTATTAAAGCGATTAAGAATATTCACTCTGCTTGCTGTTGAAGCCAACTAACGGAAAGATGTTTCGTATCGCTCATGCAGTTGCCATATACTGGCACAGAGGTCAAGATTTTTCCATTATGGATCGCCGTGGGCATCGCTATTTTACTTGCACAAAGCAGTATATCCGTCATTCTTGCCGGTGGTGTCGGAAAAAATGGCTCCACCGTCGCAGTAAGTCAGAGTTTTACAGACATATCTAAGTCCACTGTGTAGTGCACTTTGTACTTATCTTTTGATTTAGGCCCAACGTGATATTTTGTGTATTATTCGTGTATGCGTTAATAAGCGAGTGATCTGGAGGTAATCATCCCTTTAAGTTTTCCTTCGTTACATTTGAACGTTTTGTAAAGGCTTTGTTGGTTCTATAAATACAAAAAAAAAAAAAAGAATGTAAACACTACAGTCCAAAGTTAAGTTTACAAAAAACCTTACAAACGTTACAATGTTACGAAGACTTCTGACATTCGTTGTAGGTTGCTTCTAATATTGGCTAGATCGCAAAAAATATAGATATATATGCATATATATATATACACACACACACATATATATATATACATACACATATCGCCTGCTTATTATTTGGCCATGTTCTGTGCTTTCGATCGAAGAATTAATCTCTTCTCGTAGTATCCTGATCGAGGTCAAAGGTTTACAAGATTACACGAATATCTTTCACAAAGAACACTTCTCTATTTGCTCATCGTAATTCATGCTGAACTGGGCCTAAATCTTTCAAAAAACCATCACAGACATTGTTCGTAACACTTTGTCCGTATTCACTGATGTGTTCAATAAGGTTTATATCACATTCAAATCGCGTTTATCTTTCTCTCTTTTTTCTTTCTCTCTCTCTCTCTCTCTCTCTCTCTTTCTCGTTTAAGGATTTGACCATTATAAAAATTTAGGGAGTATTTGTCTTTATACCTCATCCCGTTCCACGTTCACTACCGATCCAAGGTTAATCTATCGAACAACTCGCGTACGTATTTTGCATGAATCTTTAGCCAAAATCGTGGAAACTCAAAGAAATCAGCAAAATCATTCGTCGATTTTTGCTGGCTTCATTAATTTCTTTTCTTTTCTTTTTTTTTTCTTTTTATGAAAATATCTCACATCTTTCTCTTTATCTCTCTCTCTCTGTCTCTCTGTCTCTCTTTTCCTCTCTCTATTTCTGTTTCGCTGGGTTTTTATCTTTGTCTCTCGCTTTATCTCTCCTACAGGTTTACATGTGTTATATTTCCCTTACTATCTATAATTCTACGCATGAACTCTTGCTAGCACCGCTTGGTCAATGATATTTAGAAATAAATTATTTATGCATACAGTCGAGTAATGTTTGAAACAGAGGGACCGATAAATAATTACAACTCGTAAATATCTTAATCATTTATCGTAATGAATAATTAATTATCTGTCTCTTATTATGTTTATTATTTTAGCTTACGTTCTAGAAAGAGATAAAATTGTATGATACATGTTAATGTTTTACGTTCATCTTATTATATCTGTTCTAAAGTTATTTTTTTATTTTTTCTGTAGTCGTAATTGAGTATTAGATGAGGGGAAAAAAAAAACTTTACAAGAGTACAAAAATATCAGATGATTGTTCCAGACGGTTTTATTGCATAACGATAATTGAATTTCAGGGAACATCGGTTCTGTCGCCGATCATCCCGTTTAGTTTCGTGGTAGTTCCAGCTTTCATAATTTATAGAAAAAGTACTGAACACGTATACGAAAATCATCCCGCGCTGTACATACTTGCATTTGGGATGGTTGCAGCCAAAGTTACCAATCGATTAGTGGTAGGTATATTATTGAAGAATTCTAAAAAAAAAAAAAAAAAGAAAGAAAGAAAGAAAGAAAGAAAAGTATATTAGTTCGAGTTTCCTTTTGTAATATAACACATTGTTTTTCTCGACTTTTAGGTCGCTCATATGACGAAAAACGAGATGCAATATTTAGATAGTTCCTTGATCGGTCCAGCCATGCTGTTTCTTAACCAGTACTTCAACTTTTTTATCAAAGAGTACTACGTTCTCTGGCTGTGCTTCGTAAGTGTTCCCGTCTCTTCTATCGTCGTTTACTCACCTCGATAAGAACCACAAGCTAAATCCCAAGGTATGAAGTTTTTGTTTTTACAAAAAAATCGAATTGATCTATGTTGTTTAGATTTGGGTCACGTTGGACCTTCTACGATATAGCGCTCAAGTCTGCCTTGAAATTTGTGATCATATGAAGATAAAGCTATTCAGAATACCGGTGGGGGATCATCGCACTGTCGGCCCTCAGCTTAACATCGCCGAAAAAAATGGTACTAATAGGTCTCAACGTAACAAATTACAAAAGAAATACCACTAAGACTTATTTGTGATAATAAATGATCTGTATCATTTATTTTATATGTATAAAAACGGGATACATAACGTGTAACGAAAAGTGATAGGTATTCAGTTTAAATTTAACTACTCTAATTGTACAGATACCCTTTGAACAGTACAGCCCATTTGTTATCACATTAATTTATAATATTATATAACTATTCCGTAAATTACTAGTAAAATCCGAATCGGTGATATATCGATGTTTATCGTTCGTATTTACGATGATCGTCGCCAAATATATAGTTTTAGTAAAAGGGAAAGAAAATTACGAGTAAGGTGTAATTTGCTCGAATGCATAAATAAGAAAAGTTGCTCGTAGCCAGTTAAAGTCTGTCACTTTTGTAGACGCACGGAAACATTTTGTAAAATTAATTACATCTCGATAAATGATCGATGTAGTGATCCATTATGAAGAGATATTATTTACGGTTGGGTATTTAATGGGAAAATATATGCTGGTTGGTTGCTTGGTTGATTAGAGTAGAAAAAAGAAGAGGGAGAGTATAATTTGAATTTTTTGCGGAAAAATAAAAATTCGCGCTGACGCATTACACCACGGTCCAGTAACGCAAGCAGGTGCACCTTAAGTCGTTTCTCTTTTGCTAATTTACGTAAAGATACATACATATAAATACAAGTATATTATAGAGATTATCGAAATTTATTTTGATAATATTTCTGCCTTTTGCAGAAATGTCCTTTGTAAACTTTGGAGATACTGATATACATAGGTATTAAGTTCATTATGATATAACACTCCGGAATGAGATAGATGATATTTATTTCTCAATATTGTCTCTATGTGTTCGAAATTTTTTTCTGCACCCGCATACAGCTGGAATACACACACACACATATATATATAGACATATATATATGTGTGTATATATGTATCCAGGCATATATATATATATATACACACACATAAACACACGCATATATTTATTTACGTGTGTATATATAGATATAGATTATACTTTTTTCACCGATGAAGAAAATATAGAAAATTAGATGATCTGATTTTGAATGGAACTTAGTTGCAAATTTAATTCTTTCTTTCTAGAAGACACCTTCTTGCACTACACGTAATATAATCATGGCATTGGTGTGTAATACTGTCACAGGTATCTCGTGAACGTACACTTTTTTCTTTTAATAGTATATCTGTATACGTATCAATCTTGTACATATATTATTAGTCGGTAAAATGAAAAAAAGATTGTTCCAGGAATTGCGTTGACGTTAAATCATATAGAAAATATTAGTATAGTCGACCGAGATAATAATATCGTACATATTTACGTACTCTATTAAACAATTTTTATTACGATTATTAGAGACTTTGATTATATCTTACACCTAATGTTACACATTTTCACCTTTGTGTCTTTAGCGATGAAATCCTATTTTTATGCATCGATCGAGCTTCTTTCAGAGTAATGTCATATACTAATTTGATTGTTTTCTCGCGTAAAGCATTTCTTTTACAACACAACTGTTCTTTTTTTTTTCATTAAAAATTTTTTTCATTTTGTGGGAACCATTAGCAAATTTTTTAATGTATCTAGGAAATTGTAAAATAATGTATTCGATGAACGATTTTACCATCAGGCTGTTACACGTCAGTGATACAAAAAAATTTTAAGATAATTAAACTGTTGCAAGTGGTCATTTGAATAACCAGAGACGAGCAGCTTTCTGCTTGGATTATTTATTTATTTATTATTTTTTTTTAAGTAAAAAAGAAAAGAAAGAATAGAAAAAAATAGTAAGAGAACGTACTCGGTAGGAAGTTCAAATTTTGTGCATCGACTGTATCCTTATTCTTCTTGATAAACGAGTTTACCACCATTTGCCATTTTTCATTTAATATAACCAATCTAATCGTAAAGCCACTACATATTACGCTTACTATTCTATCTCTTTTTGCATTTTTGAAGAAAATTTCGATATCCTTCGACAGTATGCTTCGTTTACACTACTTTATTTGAATTGCTCTTTCTCTCTCTCTCTCTCTCTCTCGCTCTCTGCGATGCTCTATCTCTTTCTCTGTCTTTCTTATAGCTGTCACGTAAGTATATCTATTTCGACTAACAAATAAAAAAAATAATAAAAAGTAAAACGAGAAATTCGAATTAAGAATTAATTTAAAATGAAGAGTCGTAAGACTCATTTTATTTTGTCTTTTAATCTTTTCATCCTGTTCTTCTCATCCATTGATAACGTTGTCACGATCAAGTGTTAAATCAAATGTAACTATTAAATAAATAGTTTTAGAAATATACAAAGTATCTTTATATTTCTCTCTTGAGAAGTTACACTTTTCTCTCGTGTGGCATTATTGCGGTGAAACAATTGTCACGTATTCGTTAAAATTGATATCTTCTTATAATACGAATTATTAATACATTTACTATTAATCTACGTTAAACAGCACGTTTCCTTTCTAATAATTTTCATTATTAACAATACTCGTGCACGATAGCATTTATAAAAGCTTGCTCTGTTGCATGTTTAGCTTGCATCCATTTTTAAAATCGATTAGAAAAAAAAAAGAAAGAAAAATATCTTTTACAATTTCTTTTATTTGTGACGACAGCTATATAGATCATTTTTTTTTCATTTTCATTATTTAATAATAATCAACAATTGACTCTATGCGATAATAAAGAAAATGATAATTTTGATGGAATGCTTGAACGTGTTCGCATGGAAAAAAAAGCGATGGTGTTGAAATTTCGTTCACCTTTTCTTTTTTCTTTTCTTTTCTTTTTTTTTTTTTTCTTTGTGAACGTTTGAAATTTTATGGAAAATATCTGTGAACGATGTTATGGGAAAAACGTAGGTCATTATTACAAATAAATTTATTTTATCGTCTTATTTGTATTGGTATGCATGAAGAGTTTTGTTTACAGTTCACATGGTCATCGAACAGGAGCCGCTATTAAACGAGGATTATCATCATGGCTCTGATACCGCCCTCGACATCTGACGTTTACCATTGCGTATGGTAACATCGAATGTACCAATATGTTAAGCATAAGCTATTTACGAATTGTATAAATAAGAATTTACACGCAAGGAGTTCTTTACTTAATTATAATATCTGGGTGTAAAAGTCGGATGTACAGTATTTTTTACTAGCGTTGAGTACAACAATAAAAAAAAGGTATTTGCATACTACAAATCGTATGAAGGAACGTTTTCGTACGTTTCCTGAAGTTATTTATTTATTTGTATTCTTATCAGCGGACGTTGAAAATTTTTCGTTGCGAATATATCTTCGTTTTATCAATCGATTATTTGTAAAGAAATTAGGCGAAGGAATAATTGTAATTGTTCTCGTTAGTTTTAAAGCACCATTTTTTTAGATTCTTTTTATTTTTATTTATTTGATCATATATTTAAGGAAATGTCTGCGTATCAACATGACAACGATCTGCAGTCCGTCGCTTAACAACAAATATATATATATATATATATATATATATATATATATATAAAGACTCGGGTTAAAATTATTGTATTGATTTATATACATACATACATACTTGTGTACACTAAAAGTAAAAATGTCGTTAAGTAAAATTAATTAAGAAGAAACATTGTATAATCGTTGCGTCGATCTAATCGTAAATTCGTACATCCAATTATGAATCTCTATTGCAACGATCACAAGTGTAACCAAACGTAAGAATTTCAGAAATTCGGCGTTTGGAAATTGCGTTGTGTTAAAAAAGAAAAAAGAGGAAGAAAACAAAACAAAAAGTAAAGGTAAAAAAGAAAAAGGAATAAGAAAAAAAAAAAAGAAAAGTTGTCAACTTTTCACCGTCCACTGATAAATTTATCACAGAGCCGGAATGTAAGTGGTAAAAGTAATAATAATATATGAGATCCCCAAATTGAACAGCTGTGTCGATTTAATTCTCGTTATGAGAACACGTCGGTCACACCAACGTATATACACTATTTCATCTAGAGAAACGTAAATTAGTTTCACCTTAGTATCTCCCAAGGAATACAAAAAAAAAAAAAAATTAAGCAGAAGAAAATAGTAAAAGGATTAGCTTAGGGTAAAAAGATTAGCTTACCTTTAAGAGACCAGAAGAAGAAAATTGTTGAGTGTATCGATAAGCAGCGAGGATAGTAATTTTAACAGCAAAAATCACACGTGAATGAGTTAAAAGAAGTCAACGGAGAAAGAGGTAATAAACGAATGAGAGAGAGAGAGAGAGAGAGAGAGAGAGAGAGAGAGAGAGAGAGAGAGAGAGAGAAAGATAGAAGAGGAGCTGGGCGCAAGGTAGGCCAGACCCTCGCCGATTCGAGGGCGTTATTGATCGATTCTACTGGTAGAGTTAGCTAGCTCGAATGGTCCCACGAGTCCAGTCGATGGTTAGCGCGTGTTAACTGCGCGCATCGGTCGAATACTTCGAACACTATGTCTAACACGAGTAATAATAGGTAGGACGATCGCGAAGAAAATTTTAAACGGACTCGGTGTAGTTGTCACAGATGAAAAAGAAAAATAAAATGATCGTTTGTTTGTACAATTGTTTGGCAAAGGCACTCGCTCGCTCGATCCGCTCCTGTACGTTCGCGCCTGCCTGGAAGAAGAAATAGCGAGTGTGCTATCAGTGTTAAGCGATATCGTCAGTCGTTTTAGCTAGTCCGTTAGCTCGGTTAGCTTCGAAAATTGTTCTATTCCTCGTTGGCAGGAAACCTGACGGGAAGTGTTTCTCTCCTTTTCATTCTTCCGGCATGTGATTAATACGAGGCGAACGATAAGAAGCATCCTCTGATTGACAGGTATTTTCACTTTGATGTAAATCGTATCTTTGCACGTTCTAATAAAAGTCTACAATAATTTCATCATATATCGATGTGTTTATTCGTTGGTCTATTCTTTTTTGCTCTGTTAAATGCGTAAATGAAAGATCGATGTGGATAATGATCAATCGATATTTCAAAGAGCGCCTCTAGCGAGCTTTAGTCCACGTTCCTCTTCAAGCTTTGATCCTGATTACGAGATTTACGAATAATCTGATATTTTGATAAATGTGTTAATCTTTTATTCTCTTTATTTTATTTATTCAATTTATTTTATCGCTATTCGTCAATTCTTATTTAGTTTAATTAATTAATCGATTGCATTTGGATCATAAGCTATTTTAAAGAATTTTTATATTTCGAGGGTATCCTTCAGAGAAATGTTTCAAGGATCCCCTCGACCTATTTTTTATCTTGCTTTTGTCAGTGGTGCTGATAGTGGTAGTGGTGGTGGTGGTGGTGGTGGTGGTGGTGGTCGTGGAGGAGAAGGAGGAGAAAGAGGTGGCGGTGATATTGCTTAGAAAAAAGCGAGCAGTGCAAACTAGGCAAAGACGGTGAACGCGCGGATGCGCCACGGCGTTGCCCTTGCGCCGTGAGAAATCAATAACTTAATACGAAAGTGGAGGATGACGAATAGTGTCACGGTCAATTAACAGCGTTCGCGATCGTTAAACGATTTGAGAATGATAGTTCCGGGAAATATGATCCTTTCAGTAAATGTTTCGATAGAATCGTAGTACAAGGATCAGTGAAATCAAAAAGTCGGATATGTCGATTTTGACATTTCTGTAAGATTTTCAGTTGGTTTTCAGTAATTATTTTCAGTTGGGTAGTGTGTTTATAGAGCTTTTTAGAAAACTGATTTTGACTTTTGTTACAGGCTAATATCGCAAGATCGAAGAATGAAATAGCCATGATCGGAGTAGGAAGCGAGGTCGAAGAGAAGCCATCGGCAGAAATCTCTTGCATATATTGTATAAAACGGTGACAGAGCATCAAATGGCAACCATGGATATACAAAGAAAGCATCTCTGTCCACGTTTGGTGGACTACCTCGCTATCGTGGGAGCCAGATCGGCTCCGATCTCTCGTCAGCCTGTACAGGTATGTAATATATGCACGTACATACATACGTGTTAATGTCTAAAAGAAAAAAAAGATGAGAAGGCAATTGACAAAGTTTATATAACTTGTTTTTTTTATAATTATCAGGTTCCGGAATTGTTGCGTAGATATCCGGTGGAGGATCACAAAGATTTTCCTCTACCTTTGGATATGGTATATTTTTGTCAACCAGAAGGTTGCAGCAGTGTGGGACCTAAACGTACAGCCTTGCGAGAAGCTACGTCTTTCACTTTCACCCTCACGGATAAGGATTCAGGTAAGATTCCTAGAACTGGAAAATATTTTTCTCTTCGACTATCGTACGTATTTTCGCATACGTATTTTATTTGTCTGATCTATGTATCGTTTAATTTACGTATTTTTTTCTTTTTTTTTTTAAGGAAAAACACGATATGGCATTTGCGTTAATTTCTACCGACCTATAGAAAGGGCTGGGACAAATGCACGTGGTGGTATTTCAATGAGAAGAGACAAATACAACACCACTTTTAGAAGGGAGAGCTGGAGGAAGAGTATGGAAAAAAGTACAGATTCTGCATTTTCTAGGTGAAATATTATTTCTTAGTGTTTTATTCTTTTCTGTCATCTTGATACAATTTTGATTAGCACGATAATGAGATTGTATCTCGAGCTGTTATTTATAGCGACTATAGAAGCAGTGCGGTGGGTCCTAGTGATTCTGAGAAAGATTGCTCTAGTAGCAGAAGAGACTCTGACACGTCCCATGCGCCTTACGCACCGAGATTGGGTGTCACAGCACCGAGTGGTGACAGCGAAAGCGGTGGTAGTCATTCTCCTTCGCCTCGAGCTTCTCGAAGACGGCAGGTTAGTCGTTATTTTTTCGATCATTAACAGACATAAATTTTTCGATCATAACAGACATAAATATATTTTTTTCAGAGGGTTCGAAATCATTCCTTAACATCACTTTGTATCATTTCTCATCATCCGTTCTTTTCGATGTTTCGAGAATGTCTTTTCGTTTTGAAGAAGATCATCGATGCATGCAACGATAACTCGACTCCTCAGAAAGTAGGAGCTTCGAGGCAAACTAATAGGTATCGTTTATCCTTGTTGAATTATAATTGGAACAAGTATAATTTACTTTCTTTTTTCTATCTTCAGAGATTCAGTGTGGAGTGTTCTTAGTGGTCAAGTTTTGGAAGGGACTCCGTCCATCGTGTTGCACGATATACGGGAGATCGAAACCTGGATCCTGAGATTGTTGAGCAGTCCAGTGCCAGTACCAACGAAAACGCGTGTAGAAATCGAAATAGTATCGTCGACTATGCAACCTCCACTCTGCTTTGCTCTACCTGATCATACAAGATTTTCTTTGGTTGATTTTCCTCTACACTTGCCTCTCGAACTTCTTGGCGTTGAAATATGTTTGAAAGTTCTCACTCTCATTTTATTAGAAAATAAGGTAATTGTTGTTGGTATTAATCACAATCGATTCGATTGATCTTATAACGTAATATTTGAACAACGATCTTTGAAATACTCTCGTTTCAGATCGTATTACAATCACGAGATTATAATGCTTTGTCGATGTCGGTGATGGCATTTGTCACAATGATCTATCCCTTAGAATACATGTTTCCTGCAATACCATTGTTACCAACCTGCATGAGCTGTGCGGAACAACTACTACTTGCCCCAACGCCGTATATCATCGGAATACCTGCCTCTTTTTTAATGTATAAGAAAAATTTCAAAATGCCGGATGATGTCTGGCTGGTGGATCTCGATAGCAATAAAGTAACTGCGCCTCCTGGTTTGGCCGATCAATTACCACCCTTGCCTGAACCGGAAGGTACCATACTAAAGAACCACCTGAAACAGGTCAGTTCAATGGTTCAATATGCTTCGATATATCATTTCAAATCATTTTGACGTCTTTTCTAATATCATATGCACAACTAATCCCATCCATCATCTAATAATTATTACTCCATTCGTTTCCGCAGGCAATGCAACTGATGGATCAAGTTGGCTCTGGTGTAAATATTCTATTGTTTTTTAATTTTTTATTCTTTCTATAACATTTATTTTACAGTAGTTAACAGTAAGCGGAATCTGTCGCAGTGTTGTAGTGATTCTTTTAATTTCAAACCTGCGTATGCATCGCGCGAACGTCGCACTTCCTTTGCCGGAGGATTCAATATTATCGACGCAACGATTTTTTTTTGCAACAATCCTATTAGTGCCACCCGAATAGCTGATTTACTTTTTCAATAGATCATTCCATACATTATTTGATTATGTCTGATTTAAGACACGCTTGCAATCATAGATTTTGTAGATGAGCTACTTTGCTTTTTTCATTTACTAATGATTGTATATTTTCATACTGTATCACTTTCAGACAATGGGTAGTATGTCCGCTTCGCAAGCTATACCCCCGGACACTTGGTCATCACGATTGTCCTCTCAATCTCCCAGCAGAAGAGAAAGTTCAGCATCTCAACATTCTCAAAATTTAAGGTGAAGCTTTAAAGTTTACAAAGTAAATCTAAGAATTGTTCATTGAAAACGTACTTTATATCTTTTAGCGTGTCGACAATGAGGCACAGGCCGAGCGTTGATTATCAACATGGTCACGGTCCAGCAAGCTCGTTGGGTAGCAACGCATCACAGCTACGTCGTCCGTCGTTAACAGCTGCGATGGCATCAGCTTCAGCGTCTGGAGGAAGCGGTACGCCTTCTCCTTCATCATCGTCACCAGTAACTGGGCCTGGGACCACACCTGGCAGTGGAACGTCCACAACTTCGACTATGGGTCCACCGTTTAATCCCTTTATCTACGGTAACGACGTTGATTCGGTCGATATCGCAACACGAGTGGCTATGGTCCGCTTCTTCAACTCTCAAAATCTCTTGGCCAATTTTACTGAGCATACACGCACGCTGAGGCTCTACCCAAGACCCGTAGTTGCATTTCAAATAAATTCTTTCCTCCGTTCGAGACCAAGAGCGAGTCAGTTTCTGAACAAATTTGCGCGCACACAAGCCGTCGAATTTCTCGCCGAGTGGTCGCTTACACCCAGTAACGTTGCTTTTTTGAGAGTACAAACCGGAGTGTTTGATCCGGCGCAAATCGGTGATAAGTCAAAATGGTACGCTGCGAATCTCGAGCCAATACATTTCAAAGTTTGGGATAACTCTAGCTCTTTGGCAAACGCTTTAAATGCGCTGAAGGAGTTGGAAAGTCAGCCAACTGACGAGAGTGGCTCGGATTCAGAAGGTGCAGAAAGCACGAGCTCTTCTTATTCTTCTCTCAGTGATTTCGTTTCGGAAATGGCATCGTCGGATTTGTCACCGAGTGAGTAAAGATTTTCTTGCATCTTTGCGAATATTTCTTGCTCATCTCTCATTTACGTTATCTTTTCTACAGGCTATAATTGTCCTCAAGTCAGTCAACCTCAACAAATGGCACTTTCGATTGATCCAAAGAACATTTATAATCCACCAAGTTCATTGCAATATCCTGGCGTGGAAGAAGAATCACCGGTGCGTCCCGAAAGTCCACCAAGTACATCCTCCAGCCATAGCGATCTCAGCAGTCCGAGTTTCAACAGAGACTCCGAATTGGAGTTGAATCCCAAAGCTCTCGAAACATCGCAATCTACCAATGTAAGTGAAAAAAAGATGGAATGGTTTATCGTAATGTGAAATGTTTTTTATTATACATATATCAATAAATTAGAGACAATAGAAATGATCACGTTAAAAGAGAACGGTGGGCTTTATTACGGATGTTCCTTGTCGTGCGCATATCACATTATGTCCTCTTTTTCAAGCAAGCTTTTTTTTGAAAAAATTTTCTCATTCTTCTGCTATTTTCTATCGCTTAAAACGTAACGCGTATCCCTTCAAAAATGTTCAATACATAATCGTTGACTTTCACTATCGACGAAGAAACATAATTCGCAAAACTAGGCCAATGCCATTACATATCTCATGCTAATTAAACGTTCATTTAACTTTTGTATGTTACATGCTTTTTGTGCTAATGAATTACTTGATCATAGGATAAAGAGGAAGGTGGTAGTTTTGAGTCAGACTCTGCATCAACAATAACTCCACGCACAATCCTGAGCGCACAAAGTTCAATAGGCCAGTTTGGAGTGGGCATGGGGTCATTAGGTAACTCCTTGCTCAACGACACTGAACGCACTACCACCCCTCACAGGACATCACGCGTCACTAGATATATGGTTCCTGTGAGTCATTCTATATGCGTGCATCGGATTTCTGTCCTGCATCTATCTTTTCAAAAGATTCCGTTTTGTCTCTGTATCACTATACGAATGCATGCACATCTGGTATCATTTTCAATTTCACTGACTTGGGGGAATGTCACGTCTTTCAAAAAATGTCACTTGGCATGAAATTGTATTTTTCTCTTACAGTTTATATGTGATACTACCTGGGTCCTTTATTCGTTCAACTTACGTACATCTACGTATTTTTCCTATCGTAGCTAAGTACAATATGATTTTATGTATGTCATTTTTCCTTCGTATCTTTCTCTTTCCTATCAAATCATAAATATTCTACGTAAATTCTTATTTTCAGTTTATATATATATATATTTTGTCGATAAACGATTATTATAATATTGATAAAAAAGTTCTACACACAGTATGTAGTCTCTAACTCTTTAGTCTTTGATAAAGATATAATCAATGATTCGTATTACTCTGTCCACTGAGTATCGGTCAATTTTTAGAATTAATTTGGTGTGTGCACAATATTGCGTGCGATATCTTGAATGAAAGCTTATTGCAAGGACGAGTAAAGTTGAAAAGGATACATCAAAGTAACAAATTTTGTTTACCTAATGTTAAAGGTGACGCCCAGTGGAACGAGTCTTCAGAGACAACCAAGCGTTGGCAATGTTTTGGCACGAACGTCCAGCTTTGGGTCTAGCACGAGTCCACTTCTAACACGACAACTCAGTGGTAGTATGGATAATGAGACTCTTGCGGCATCTCGTCAGCAAGTGACGCCGAGTACTCCGGATGGACAGAAGAACAATACTGGTATGCCAGGAAATGGTGTCTTGAGACAAGGATCGCAGGGTTCGTTGTTTGAACAAATAGCGACTCAAGCAAAGGATCTCGTACGAGAAACGACCAGACAGAGTAGTCAAGATGGACTTCTTGCGCATATGGATAAAGTATTAATACCATTTACATTATTTTCGTTTTGCTCGAATTATACAAATATTTTATTCTAAAAACCTCCTTTTTTTAGCTGAAGCATCAAGCAAAGGAGAAGATAACGGAAGCAGGTGAAGACAGTTTGTTCGCGCCATTAGAACAGGTTTCTTCGTTATCTGATTAATTATTTGACAATTTTATAATTATATGTTATATAGAAGATAATATAGAATTCGTTTACAGTTTACACAACAAACGAAGAAGGCTGTAGGCGAAGCTACCAAGTCCGTTCAAGAGGCATCAAAAACAGCTATCGAAGCTAGCAAGACAGCTGCAGGTGTGAGCAAAAACACTTTTGACGACTTAACGTACATGGGTAAAAGTACGTTTGGTGATTTAACAAAGAGTGCTAAGGAGGTCGCAACGAAAAAGGGTTTGCTCAAGGTACCTAGAAAATAATATTAGATTAGAAAGAGCATTCATTTCAATTTTGCGTTTTTATTGTCATTTCAGGGTCTCGGAGAGTCACAACAATCTTCACCACCTCATACTCCTCCATCTTCTGGTATAACTCAAAGGAGAGAATCATCCAGCACTCAATTGGTTGCCTCGGATACTCGTTCCGGACGTAGAGACATCGGCCGTGATTTCTTTAGTAACATTAGTAGCGATTTAAACGGCATCGCTGCTCAAACGAGCAGTATGTTCAGTGATTTATTTGGTACGTTTATTTTTTTTTATAATCACTAAGGTTGGAAAGACTAAGGTCTTTCATATCACTTACCTTTGTACATATCTCTACAGGTAACAGAAATAGTTCTAATCGGAATCTTGCGCAATCACAAAGATCAAAGGAGAGAACTAGCACATCATTTGGACCCTTTCCTAAAGGTTAATACAAGACTAAATACAAGTTACAAACGAAAAAAGAAAAAACGATAACGAAAGTTTAATAATGATTGGGATACTTTAGTGTTCAAGATACTTTAATGTTTAGTTTCAGGAAAGACAGGTCTCGTTGAGCGTTCATCATTAATAAAGCATTCTTCGATGAAAGCTAATCAAGAAGAGATGCAAAGGATGCAAAATGCAGAACGATCCAGTACAAACAGCGACAATCAAGCCTTCTTAACGGATGTAAATACATCTTAATAACAGTATTTTAATCTTAAACGTAATTCTTTTTGAATTTTTTTATCGTGGTATTTTTAGGTGGTAACACAAGTTCTGGCTGGTGAAGGCGTCGGTTGGCTCAAATTGAATAGATTGAAGAAACTTATGGAAGATGAAAGCTATCGAGATTTGGTCGTTACAAAGCTTAATAAAGGGCTCAATAGAAAAATTAGTCCCGATGATCATATTGACGATGTGGTGAGTTGTATCACATGTTCGACTGAAATTTATATTTCGTGCGCTAATTATACGATAATTATTACTTTTCAGTGCATCTCTAAACCGGTATATAAGGGAATGCTAAAGTGCCTTCAAGCAGTGGTTCATGGTCTCGCTCATACTTATAGTAATTTCGGATTAGGTGGAATGGCTTCGGTTTTCCAATTGATGGAAATAGCTCATACTCATTATTGGAGTAAGGATCTATCCGAAGGAGGTTTCGATGGTTCACTTTTATCACAGGTTTGTAAAATGAAAATAATACTAATATTGATTAATAAAGAGAGCATAGTGCAAATAATGTTTCATTAACGATTAATAAACAATTAGTAATTAATAATCACCTATCTATTATTCAGGCATCGAGTCCATTTGGTAGCAAGGAAAATTTGAAGTCTCCACAATCTCCGAATCAAGGTGAACTTCCAGATATTTCTCAAAGATTAAGAAGTTCACAAATGCGAGATACACGATCAGATGTGACAGGAGAACAATCGGAGCTGATACACACACACAGGCACACGCATTGACTCTACTTGTCCCTTTTGTTTGCAGAAATACCATCTCAGGTTCAACTTGAATTACCCCAGGGGCAACAAACGAGTGACGTTGGGCAATCGACAACGGACATGTTTTTGGATATGTTCACGAAAAAAAAAAAGTTTTTGTGCAAACTGACGTCATTCGATTCTGAGGTACGAGAAAGATATTACAACTGGAATGTTCCTTTCTATGTGGTGTGGTGATATGAAACAGCTCCTCTCTTCGATATGTGACATATATTTTCCCAAATGCGAAGCATTTGATCCACGCGTTTTTAGATACCGTAAGATTCGTATTATTCGAATAAAGGAGATATTAATTGCATACTTGTTTTAAGTTAATTCCATTGGCGTTAGCTAATTAATTCATTCGAAGATGAATTCTTTATAGGCAAACTTTCTAATATATATTTACATTATTTATGAACATGATATGTTTTTTAGAGTGGGCGGGGAGGTGGAACAGGAAGCAGCGAAGCTTTATCCACTGACGGAGGTAGCATTATCACTAATCCTGCTTTTCGGCAATCACATCAAGCTTCTTTCCGAAGCACTGTGTCTGATAGCGAGGTCGAACAAGGCAATGTAAATTTCTTATTGAATTAGTTGCATTAATCAAGTAGATATTATATTCCACAATTTATCATCAACATCAAATTTAGATGGATCTCGTAGATTCTTCTTCTCAAAATCTTCGATTTTTCTTTAAGATGAACGAGAACGAGCCTCAAAAGTAGTTTGATTAAAAAAAAAAAAAAATAATTACAGTGGTAGTCAATAGTTTAGCTTTACCTTTAGCTGCTTCATGCATTTATTCCACCTTAGAGTTAAATTTTTCCTTCGAATTAAATTTTTCCATTTAATTTTCTCTATTTTCGATGAGTGCTATTCCTGGTAAGATGTTATCACAACATGAAATTGAAGAGTTCAAGGCGAACTTACGGATCTAACTATGCAAATTACTTTTCTGCTTATCTATCTCTTCCATCTCACTATTTTTCTCAATTAGCAAGACATTTATATTATTCTTCAATTAAGTAATTACTTAATTGTAGACATTACCCATGCGTTTGAAAACGTTGAGTAACACTAGTTTAGATCAATGATTAGTAATCTTTTATCGATAAAGTAAGGTGAACGAGTAATTCCATATCCGCACGTCCACGTTATTCGATCTTCTGTTTCCAGTTTCCGCGTCAAGGAAAACAACGTACAGGTAGCGTTTGGTCCAGTAAATCATCGTTGAGTACAGGCTTCAGGTACCATGGTGGAAATTTGATATCTACGACACCAATGTCTAGTCCTGAAACAGCACGAACTTATCTCTTCGAAGGTATGCCATAAGAAAAATATTTGACAAATTATTTCGCGCACATAATAATGCATATTTCGATTAGGTCTTTTGGGTAAAGAAAGATCCAATCTTTGGGACCAAATGCAATTCTGGGAGGATGCTTTCCTAGACGCTGTATCGCAAGAACGAGATATGTTGGGTATGGATCAGGGTGCAGGAGAGATGATGGAGAGGTGACGATCGTTATTCAAAATCTTACAGATCGATAAAGATAAAAGAAATTAAATAATGTTCGTTTATTCAGGTACAAGAGTTTGAGCGATAGCGAAAGACGTCGATTGGAACACGACGAGGATCGATTGTTGTGTTCCCTTTTGCACAATCTCACTGCAATCTTGGTAATGTTGAACGTTGAAAAGAACGAGGTGAAACGTAAAGTACGGAGGTTACTGGGAAAAAGTCACATCGGTTTGATTTACAGTCAGGAGCTGAATCAGCTTCTCGATCAGATAAACAACCTCGTACGTTCCTTTTATAAGATTTATTAAATTCGTACTTTTCAGGAAGATGCATTACATAAATGCATTTTTTCAGCATGGAAACGATATCGATCTGAAGCCATTGACCTCTCGACAAATGCATCGTCAGTCCTTTACCGTTCATGCTGGTGTCGATGCTGAGGGTGATCTAAGATTCCTCGAAGTTCGTCATGATGGTCTTGTGCTGAGATCAGTAAACGGAGTTATCGTTGAACGTTGGTGGTACGAACGACTGGTAAACATGACCTACAGTCCGAAAAACAAGGTCCTTTGTTTATGGAGAAGAAACGGTGGTCAAACACAATTTCATAAATATTACACAAAGAAGGTAAGTTTAACAAAAAACAAGAGAATAATTTCTATATATATATATACATTGATAATAATTTTTCATTTCGAGAAAGTAAATAAGAGAGTTTGTTCATGACACCTTTTATAGTGCAAAGACCTGTACTACTGTATAAAAGATGCGATGGAAAAAGCCGCTGCCCGTGGAAGAGGAGGAAACATCGGTATCGAGCTGGGAGGTGAATTTCCGGTTCAGGACATGCGTACAGGAGAGGGCGGGCTTCTTCAGGTTTGCATGGAAGGTGTTGGTCTTCTCTTCGCGAACAGCAAGGTACGACCAGTCCACCATCCTTGCCCGTTATACGTTCGCATTATATATTTTACGTATTTTCGAGGGTGCAAGAAGAATGAAAACTTCAACTTTACCAGTTGTACTAATAATTTCCTTTGTACATCGTCCGATTCTTTCTTGTATGTCATATTTGACAACTTTACTTTCCTATTTCTTCTGTTCTTAATAGGTACTCGTAAATGACCTCTCTTTTCTTTCTCTCTCTCTCTCTCTCTCTCTCTCTGTCTCTCTGTCTCTTTCTCAATCAATCTATCTATTTTTTTATATATCTATCTATCTATCTATCTAGTTTTCTATCTATCTATCTATCTATCTATCTATCTATCTATCTATTTATCTATCTTATTTCTTTTTTTCCTTCCCTCATTTCTTTTTCCTTCTTCTATGGCAATGTTATTGTTTCCTCTAATGTTAATACTTAAAACAAAGGTATAATTGTTCGACGATTGTATATAAGTTGAGTAATACTTTTACAAGTATGTTTCTTCGCTCCGGTTCAACGTTCGAGAACTTAAGAAAATCAAATATTTTAAATGCAATGGATAATGTAAAAAAAAGAAAGAAAAACGAAAAAAGAAAAGAAAGAAAGATAAGATTAAGTTCAAAGGAAGTTGAACCGAAATGAACGCAAAATCAAAGAGCATAGCCGTCGCTCAGCCACTTTTCCTCTTCGTATTGTTTCGATTATTGAATACTCTCTCTCTTTCTCTGTGTTTTTTCGTTACTGCATTGATGCAAGGACCACTCAATATTATCTCCCATCGCTAGCCACCACGATCTGCTTAATTTGTATCTGTACGTATTTTATCAGTCTTATGTATGATGAGCTCGCGAAATTCGGCGGTATAAAAGGATCTCTTTTCATGAATCAAACGAATTTGGGCGGGCCGAGATGGGATAGGGTGGAAAGGGGGTGGAGGGTACGATACGGTACAGGAAAACTACTGCAAGAACAACTGAGTGCGAGAATGTTGAAGCGAGTGCAAGAGTAAGAGCGAGAGAAGCATTGAATGAGAATGATCTGCGTAATTTGAACGAGAAGTATTTTGCGAAGGGAGAGGGGTTCATGAACAGAAAATATGATTTCAAAGAAAAGGAATAGTATTTAAAAGAAATGTATACACTCGTGGCAGAGCATTTATGACATTGCTCTGATTTTTTATCGGTGATTTTGTTTTGAGCAATATTTTGTTGAAAGCGTTCATCAATGTTTTCTTGCATGGAGCTCGATGTGCAGCTGCAGACTCTTTTTATCTGTATTATAACAATTATCTACACACATTTATTATATATTTACATTACGTTTATAGGAATTAAGGGTCTAGGAAATACGGATCGTTTGAAAATACTGTCTTTATATATATATATATATATATATATATATATATATATATATATACATATATATACATATATATACTATTACGTTATGACTTGTATATGAATGTTGGATGCTACGTAAAGATTTTTCAAGTCTCAAAGTTTTTTTTTTTGTCTGTCGTGGTCACACCGGAGAAAAGTCTATCGAATATTAATTACGTAAACGTGAAAGAAAATAATAGGAAAAAAGAAAAAGGGAAGAAAGATGGAAAGAAAGAAAGAAACGATCATTATACTTTTTTTTTTCGAAACTAGATAGACTTTTCTCAGCTTGGGGAACTTTTGAGATGGTCCTTGAACAATGAAATATTAATCGTTTATATTAAATTGGCCACGTCGATAGGTAAATAGCTGTATTATGTTACCGTGCAGCCCTGTCTCTCTTTACATAGTGGATATTATTGTCTACGAAATTTAATTTTTTGTATTTCTGTTTTCTGTTTCGTGTCCCGTCCATCGACAATGCCCTGCGGCTGGGCAAGCAGGATTTCGAGGTATTGATCAACAAATCATTATTTGTTATACATCCAATATTTAATTATACTCAGTGTTGGCCGTGTTCCGGAAATGCTTATTTATTTTACCGTTATTTATAATCGTTTTTTCACTATTACATACATATATATACATATTATATATATATATATTTACCACACATTCTTGAATTGCATTTGAAACGACTGATCTGCTCTGTCTATCTTACTGTTCTCTCACCATCGATCGATGTCTTGGTACTGTCCGTTGTTACTGCGATACATTATTGCAATAGGTATATATGTGTGTAGTTTATGAGCACACGTATACATACGTGTATCACAAAAAAATATCGTCAAGTTTATTATTTTTCACGCACTCACGATTATCAGTGTTGTTATTATAAAGAATTAATCCTATGAATATTGTTGAAATTTGTAACATGATATTCAGTGCTATTTGAACGCAATGTTACTGGAAATGGCAGAAACGAACGTTTAGGTTGTAAGATAAATCGAGATATACCCTTCCTGTGATCGAGTGACTTATTCGACTTTTAAAAGATCTTTTAAATCCATCTTGTAACAGCAGCGAAAGCATCGATTATCCCCAATAGGGATTCGGGTAATCGTAAGATAAACGTCAGCAGATCAATGTTAGAAATTGATAAAAATCTTGCCTTTGGTCGATTCGCTTTACGATTACGCTGTATACTCGTATGTATACAAAAAAAAAAAACAATGTTCATTTCGGAGTACGGCCGTAGATAAAGTATGTGCCGAAATAGTAGCGAATCGTGTAGTAACACCTGTAGTGCCTAACAAATACTGTTCTAAATTAACTAAACGTTGCACAAAACCGGGAGACAACCTTGAAATAATTAACTTCAATCGTTTACGATTTTATCGTTCGACGAGTCTAAAGATAATGAATAATTGAACTTTGTAAAGGGTCGCATATACTGCAATATTCGAAGAGCAAATTTCAAACTTGTTCTTGAAAAAGAAGTCAATGTTACAAGTTAAAAAAAACTAAAAAAAAAAAGAAAATAATATGTCACCCGGTTTTACGTCGAAAGGCTACCGTAAGACGGAAATCCGTTCGACGGTCACCTTGATTTAACAGGCTATTCCGATAGCGCCGATCACGCAGTAGAGCAATTGTGTCGTGCTATACATCGCTATCCCAAAACTAAGTCCAGTCTAACTTAATAACTAAAAATTAAATCAAAGCCTTACTCGGATTCGTAAATGATAAATTTTCGTTAACGAAGATCATCGCAATGTCACTATTCCTGTTACCATAACCACGATCATAAACACATATATACACCATGAGATGACCTTTAGCATGGCACTGCTACGTGATGTTTCTCCTCTCTTCAAATTTCTTCTATCGAGCACACGAATAATGAGTATTATTTATTCCCATTACTAACACATTTGACTATCTCACACATAGCACTTAAATATATCTAATCATGATTGTGCATCATTATCGAGGTACCCCCTTCACCGCTATATATATACATATATATTTATATCTATATCTAGACGATGCGATTGCACATTTAGCAGACTATCCGACGCTAAGCGGTTGATAACATACGATAAGTTTAGGCCATCTCCAGAGTTGCCTGCCGCTGAATAAACGTTAACCACTGCCACTGCCATTGCTGCTGGTGTTTCGCGATATATTGCTATATTTACATCGTCTTTGTCGTTGCAATTATAAAAGAAAGAAAGAAAGAAAAAAAAATCGTGCATGATGCGCTTCGTAAGCTTCGCTTTTGCCACTTCCATTATCTGTATTTTTTCTTTTTTTCTTTTTTTTTTCCTTTAAGAAAGAAAAATTTTATAACGCTTTTATGATTCGATCGAGATTTTCGTGATTTATGAATGAAAATTTCTCTCTTATTTCATTGTGTTTCGTCTTTCTTGGTGCACAAATCATGGATCATGGGAGTCTAAATATAATGTCTATAATGTTTGAGAAATTCGCATGAAATGATTTGGAAGTCTTTGAATGACATCATCATTGATCTCATTAAACTTTGAATGAATATTCATATAGCGATACTTTCATATCGGCATATGACGATGCATGGTGTTACGGATTGCTTCGCTTTGCCGTCTTCGTGTTCTTGTTTTTCACGATATATGAGTAAATAAATAAAAATTGCATATGCATATCTCGCATGAATTTCCTAACCTTTCTTAAAGCTTTCACGCGATCATCGTCATGTCCGCTCTATAAACATAAAAAAAGAGAATGCATAAAAAAAGAGATCACTGTTTGAAAATCGATCTTATAAGAAACGAAAATATTATCATCTAACTAGCAATTTAATAGTAATTCTGTGACTCTCTCACGAACGATGATCTCTTCCTTTATTTGTTTTGCAAAATGCAAACGCATATTACGAGACTCGTTGATCGGTTGCTGGATACATTTAACAAATGATTTCAAAAAGCACCAAGTCCCTTATATACGCTTCTTCAAAGAGCTGTGATCGGTACCTTCTTCTCATTACGTAGATCCGTAGATGTAGTTAAACGGTACTTGCATGGAAGCGTAGAAATTCATTATCGTCAAGTTTACATTCGTTAATGCGTCCACGTTCTATTATTTCCAGTTTTTTGTAAGACTCGATCATATCCGCAAGTGCTTTACCCAGAAGGATGGAATCTTTGTTCTGGAAGAATTCAGTGAGTAGTCATCAGTGGCGAATATAGAACACACATCAAAGATCTATATCATGTTCTATGTGTTATCTTTCAGATCCTAAAACTAGACAAGTAATCCAACGTAAATATAGGTCGCAAATGGTGAGTGAAAAAAAAAAGGATGATATCCTAATATCTGCTTATTTTCACGCGATATTGTTTTCAATATTATTCGTTTTGTTCCATGAAGATAACAAATTCATACAGATAGCTGTATTACACATGAATTTAATTTGATTATATAGTAATTTAATTTACATTATGTACAATGTATAACCACTTTCAGTTTTTTTTTGTTTTCCTTTTTCTGTAATCACGTTGACTTCTATCACCTGACAGGTCAACGAGATGATACACTGTATGCATCGGATATTTTCAATTGCGTTTGCCGTTGCCGAACTCTCGTCAGAGGTTCATCTTGAACCTTTATCCGATAAAGACACTGCATGAAGCTTTATTTACGATGATTCCTTTCGTTTTGCAAATTTGACGTAAGTCTCACAATCCTTATTTACCTTCCTTATATGATATATTGTTTAAACTTTATCTTTTACGTTGCTCTTAATCGCACAGTTAACCGCCCTGTATGATTCATCGTAATGACACCTCCTTACAAAATCGTGACTTAATGGTATATTTATGTATATTTTCATCCACAGGCAGATCAAATCTGTTATGCGGTACTCTGTGTATTCTCTTATTTGGCTGCTGGCTTAGAACAACGTAAACAACATCAGCCTAATCAGCAAACGCATCAGCAACAACAACAGCAGCAGCAGCAGGAACAGCAACAGCAACAATTGCGCCAACAGCAGCAGAAGCAGTTACGTCAACAACAATTGCAACAGCAGCAACAGCATTTGCAGCAGCAGCATCAGCAACTGCGTCAACAGCAGCAGCAACAGCAGCAGCAACAGCAACAGCAACAGCAGCAGCTGCAGTTGCGTCAACAGCAACTGCAACAACAGTTACGTCAGCAACAGCAACAGCAACAGCAACAGCAACAAAGACGGCAGCAGCAACAACAGCAAATATCGCCACGGGATGAAAATATCCCTCAAATCGTACAGGGAAACACGAACACACAATTTGAACCCTTTCCTCAACAGCACTGACACAAAGGCAGGCACTCTCTCCCATTCGTGCATAATTACAATAAATGCGCTCCTTACGCTTGTCTACCTTGGGTATAATGAATTTAATGTAAAGCATGAGGTATCCTTTTCATTATTCGACCTTGGAATATCCAATAAATGTTCGTCGACGTGATATTTTCCTACAAGAAAACAAGCAAAGCTTAGAAATTCTTCATTTCTTACGCTTTAGCTGCTTTGTTCTTGACTCGTTCGACACTTCCATTATAACATGTGATATATGTAATCAATATAACAAAACAAAGTGCACTGAAGAAAGAAATAGAGAGAGAGAGAGAGAGAGAGAGAAATAAAGAAAGAAAAATGAAGATTGTAAACATACAGACATATGCACAGAACACACGTATTTGTATTATACATTACAGCCGTGTATAGAAAGTGTATATTTTTTTCAATATATATATATATATATATATATATATATATATATATATATATATATATATATATATATATATATATCATGAGAGTATATTCAGAGAAAAAGAGAGAGAGAGAAAAAAAACAGAGAATATTACAAGAGAGATCATAATTTTGAAGAAATATAATCTGTACGTACCTATAGATATTACATGCACGAATCCGACAGGATTAAAAAAAGAAAACGACCGATCAAGAATAGCCGTTCAATCCATAGTAAGCAGAGATATTGTATACGAATGTGAAAAAAGTTTATTGCATTTCATATTTTAGCTATCTCTCGTTACATTCTGGAGAAAATAAAGAAAAGAAAAAGAAAAAAAAAGGAAGAAAGACAAATCACCCAATGACTATTTTAGAGGTTCCTATTAAAACAGCGATTAATAACTAGTTGAACGAGATGTTAAGCAAGAATATCGTAATGCTAAATAAGTAATCAAATGTAATAATATTGACACGTATGAAATACGTGAACAGAATTGTTTTGCCTTCCTCAGGTCTCATGATCGATCGTCTAATCGTAAAACTTCGTAACATATCAAAGAAAACTTTCGTTCGTCTATTTTTGTCTTTTTTAAATAGATAGAGATTTCGTTGCAGCAAACACGCTTATTTGACAATAACGATTATTGAACAGTGAAAGTTGGCCTATAAACAAAGTAGACTTTTTTAAATGTCTACGATATTTTTAGGATATATTTCCAAAATATTCCGTATATTTTTCTCGATGATGTCGATGCCAAAGAAATTTGTACAGTAAAATCATATTAATTTTCTTCTTTTATTATCGGCGCGTTCTTTATTGTCCTTTCATTGATTAATCTCACTTTCTATTTCGACATTAGAACGATAAAGATGAGCCTGTTCTTGGCGAGTGTGAGGAGCACCTACACTATTACCTGTTATTATGACAAGATAAGCAATATACGGAAGCTTCTGTTGTATTTTAGTTAACGCACGTGTATTAAAAATTATTAAAAAAGAAAAAAAGGAAAAAAAAAAAGAAAAAAAAGCAAGCAGAAT
Organism: Vespula vulgaris; assembly: GCF_905475345.1. Taxonomy (NCBI): domain Eukaryota; kingdom Metazoa; phylum Arthropoda; class Insecta; order Hymenoptera; family Vespidae; genus Vespula; species Vespula vulgaris. Next base: position 9,425,747 of record NC_066588.1, read on the forward strand.
ATAGAAAACTCTTTGTAAATATGTATCTACGGACTACAAAATTAAGAGCTGACACGAATATATTATAGTATTGTGACTTGAACTGTGGAAACAATAAAATTGGAAGTAGAAGAACTTGGAATGTTGCTAAATTCTTAATCCTAAGAAAATCTTAATATCCCGATGCTAAAATCCTACATTTTCAACTTGTTACTCTTTCAATTTAAATCTATAGTTATAAAAATCTTAAACAGGAAACTGTACTACGACATAACATCGTAACGATCATTTGTATACCTAATTGACCTTAATTAAACGTCATTGAATTCATAGAAGGCACAGTCATTCGAAAGCGTGCTTATGAATTATACAAGAGTTTGACGGATATGTCACGTATCCAAAATGTTTATTAAGACGTTTTACATATTAAAACAATAATAAATCATATTCGTTAAATAAAGACTCTGGTATACCTAAAGATATACTAATAATAGCAAGAAATGACTTTGATGCTTAGAAATCCGTAAGATTTCTTCGAATAGCCTTAATAAACAACCTACTTATATCTAACCAGAAGCAAGTATCGTTTTTCCGCAAAACTATCGCATTACTTATATATCTGATTACTGACGAGCACTTTTCTCCCCTCTTTTTTCAACTAGTTTTGTATATCCCATTGGAAGACTTATAAGGTGTCTCGTGTTGACAACCGACAGTCTGTAAGATTAGTATATTCTCGAAAGGAAGACAGACAAGATGGAACGATGGGTTGGAAAAGTAGCTGCCGTTACTGGTGCGAGTGCGGGAATCGGTGCTGCTATTGCTCGACAATTGGTTACTAACGGTAAAAAGATACAAGTAAACAAAATTATTCCTCTATTTGCATATAAATAATGTGACTTGATAAGATCGTTAAGCTCTATAGATATTTGATTCTCCATGAAAAATTTGTACCGATTGTTTCCCCTCTTCAATGAGACGCAGCATTGAAATAAATCATTAAATTGAAAAAAAGAAATTAAAAAAGAAAAAGAATGTATAAATGCCTAATACTATTTGTACAATATATATACATACACACTGTACATATACTAACATGTATATATATATATATATATATATATATATATATATACACTAATATGTATATATATATATACACACACACACACAGTATGTACTTATACTAACAAGTATATATATACATACTATATACATATACTAATATGTTTAGATGTGTATGTGTGTAAACGGAGAAGCAGTATGAACTTTTCCTATAATCCAATACTTCCTATGATGAAGAGAATAGAAAGAAAAAAATAGAAGAAAACGAACAAAAAATGTATTTTACAGGTATGACGGTAGCTGGATTAGCTCGTAGAACAGACAAAATCGAAGAACTTGCTAGTAGTTTAGAAGGAGCACCAGGGAAACTCCATGCGATCGAATGCGATGTGACCAAAGAAGAGAGTACAACAGCTGCATTTTCTTGGATCGAAGAAAATCTTGGATCTCTCGATTTGATGATCAATAACGCTGGTATTGCTAAGGAGTCCTCGTTAACGGGTAAATCTTGATGTTTTATCGTCGATCTACGAATAAAAATATATTTTAAATATATCTCTATGACATATAATTGATATTACAGAAGGATCATTGGAAGATTGGCGAGCCGTTTTCGAAGTGAACGTCTTAGGAGTTTGTTTGACTATACGAGAAGCGACACGATTAATGCGTAAGAAAGGCGAAGATGGTCTGATCATTAATATAGGTAGTTTGGCTGGAGAAAGAGTACCTGCTGTACCTGGTTTCGGTGTTTATCCATCCTCGAAACGTGCGTTAGCTACACTTGCACAGACACTTCGCAATGAACTGGGTGGAACTAAAATACGTGTCACGGTAAAATTAATAAATATATCATAACGAATGCAATACGAATCAATTCATCGATTTTTCATTTTTATTATTGTTAGAATATCAGTCCTGGCCTCGTGGCAACCGAATTGTTGGCATCTTATAGTGCTTTCTCCGATGAGGTTTTAGCTGCTATGCCATCGTTGAAAGGTCAAGATGTAGCAGATGCTGTGTCCTACGTTCTATCTACTCCGTCTAACGTTGTGGTAATATTAATACGTTTTTTTTCTTTTTTTTAATAGTATTCCTTATATGATAATACAAGACAAAATAAAATATAATGAATTTTATATTATAGATTCAAGATATCGTTTTACGACCAATGGGCGAAACTTGGTGATTTTCTTTTCTAAGATCCGTTCGATAGTTCGATAGTACGCTGAATAGTGCGTGGCTTTCGTTTCGATCTTCTTTTTATGATTAGATATGTATTCACGTACTACAAATGTCTTGTACTATATCGTTTTGCTAAAGGATTCAATACGTCGCTGTTATAGTTACCTAATGCGATCATTGTTATTCGAATAAAATACAATGTAATAGCCGAGCAAGTAGAGATTAATAAAAGATTTTTCTTTGATGATCTGAAAATAATAATAATTTTTACACGATGTACGTGGGTTATGCTTGAAACATTTTCACAAAACTTTTTACTCGTAAGTCTGCTCTTATTCGTTAAGACTATAAATATTTCTAAAGCAAGCTTAAAATTCAAATAATATGACAATGGAAAACTTTAAACTGTATTACATACGGAAAGCTTTCGCTCCGCCAAAGGAACGTTTTACTCACCTACGTAGAGAAGCTTTGAGAGTGAGTAAAATTTGTCGTGATTTCGTAATTATTCTCAATGTTAGTTATTATTTTTCTTATTTTTTTCCTTTTCTTTTCTCTTCTTTTTCTTTTCTTAGTTAAAATATATCTGGTCCTATGAAGAAATGCCAACCAGATGTCGTGTTCAGCAAGAACTTAACACGTTATACAAAGAAGCCTTTAATTACGTTAAAAATAATGAAAACCTATCGGAAGCTTCTAAGTTGATTACAAAAATGTTGAAACACGATCCTAAGTCTCATAAAATTTATGCTTTGAGAGGTACCATTTTCGAAATTCAAGGTACGAATATTAATCGAAAAAAAAATAATAAATATTAAAAAAGACGTTCTAAGTTCGGCACTTTAAGGAAAATGGACTAAAGCGATTAATAATTATGAGATTGCACGATTAATGTTGAAATTGGCGAACGTGCCGAGTTATGAAGAAGCTGATATTCCTTATATCAAATCGTTGATTAAATGTTATGAAGCCAGAGGAGATTGTTATTATGAGCATGAATTATTTTTGCAAGCCGCTAGTGATTACGAACGTATCGTAACATTGAAGCCTCCTGATACATCGATCATCGATGTAGAAGTAACTAACATACTCTTGTAACTAATTTATTTTCGTGTTTACATTATTAAAAGATAAACGGCTACAAAATAACGATTTTCTTTTTTTTTTCTTTTTTTTTATGTATACAAGAATAAGCTTTTGACAACGATGAAAAATTTAAACAAGTACGATGCATTTTGCTCGTACTGGAACGAATTCATGCAAAATTCAAATGCGATGAGACTCTCCGATCTTTTAACACTTCATGCGAAATATAAATTTTTCTTGAGAGATATCGAGTTGACACGTGAATTTCTTCTAGAAGCTCTCACTATAAATGAAAATAATAAGGAAGCTCAGAAACTTCTACAGGTATTCTGTAGTTACTAAAAAAATAAACTAAACTCTCTATAATCCAATTTTGTTAATATTTACATAAAAAAAGATACGATATAATTAAAAAATTATAATATTGCTTATACTGGTATATTTTTATTATACGAAGTATAACGTATGTTTAAAAAAAAAAAAGAAAAACCAAAAGTATTCCAACTACAGATATGAAGTAAAGATTAATTTTCTGAAGATAAAATGAAATCAAATTTAAAGAACAAAAAAAAATATGTACAGAACGATCGTATTTTCATGAACATAATATTATTTACTAATTATATATTTTATGAAAATACATTGTATGATTTCAAAGTTACGTAGCATTATAGTTAATATAAATTTAAATAAACAATTATTAATTTGTATTATATTTATATATCACAGAAGATATACGAACTTAGCCATACAATGGCGGTACATGCAGTAATGTGGTGCATGCATCGTTGTTATGACAAAGCTTTGTACACGATCGCGAAAGTCAGTAATTACAATCCATCGAATCTTGAATATATTTTATTAAAAGCGATTATATTACGATTGTCCGGACGATTTAAGGAAGCTTTAGCCTGTTTAGGAAAAACGAAGGAAATAATAGAAAAAAAAATCGATTCGCCACTTGAAATTGCAAATTCGCGGATTGTTCCACTGCTTACCATGACAGATATAAAGAAACAGTTAAAAAAACAATTCTTATTGATACGGTAATGAGAATATCATAAAGTATTTACAAAGAATACAAGAAATAAGAATTATTTCAATAAATTATTTCAGATATAATAACTCGATACAGAATAAAATTAATGAAAGAAAAACGAAGAGTGCACGAAATTAAAAAAGAAAAAAAGACAATAATATTTATACAAATATAAAAATGAATTCGAAGAACATACAAATTTATTAATAAATTGTCTACAGTTCGTCGTTTTATCATATGGCTTGAAGCTTTTCAATTTTCGATAATAAGTGATATAAAATACTACATTTGATGTATGTACACGATTTTATTTCATTTTATTAATAACAATCATATTCGGATGATAGAATTTAATATAAAATGTTTTCGTGACCTTTTATCGGGTGTTAACAATTGCGGAAAGAAATTATCGTTTACTCGTTTGATTCACAACTTGACTCTCCCCAATAATACTTTCATCGAATACTTCATCATTCTTAACATAAATGTTTAAGAAATCGTGAATCGCTTTAACTATCAAAAATTTTGCTTGTATTCTCTTCGAATGATGAGAGATATATATGTACATATACATAAAGATATGCACACATATACAAAATTATATTTTCGCTATGATTGAAAGTGCTATCATTGGGATATATTTCTAAAAACAAAGCGATATCGGTCTCGTGCAAAACATAGTGTAAGATTTTTAACAAACTGCATCATACAAAAACGAGGATACAACATCTACCGGAATGTGATTGCGACGACCTTCTTAATCTTGGGCCACATTTTAAGACAATATAAAAGACGCCGACGCTTCAAGAAAATTCAGTTTCTTACTTACGTTTTTTTACTGTGTACGTATAACTTCGAAACATTTAAACAAGGAATCAATATTTCTCAATAAGAATCTAAGTAACAGAAAATATATTCATTTCATTAAAAATGGAGTGGAGTGGTTTAGACAAAGTAGCTGTCGTAACTGGAGCCACTTCTGGTATTGGTAAAGCCATTGTTGAATTACTCGTCTCGAAAGGTTTGAAAGTCGTTGGGCTCGCTCATCACATCGATAAACTCAACGTAAGTTTAATTTATTTAAGAATGAATTAAAAAATTTTCTTTTTTTTTTTTTCTTTTTTTTATTCTTTCGAACAATAACGATCTTATTTACAGGCACTCGCCGAAGAATTGAAATCGAAGCCAGGCAAATTGTTACCTCTTCAATGCGATCTAACGAATCAGAATGAAGTCATGAAAGCGATAGAATGGATAGAAAAGAACGTAGGTTTCGTTAACATATTGATAAATAACGCAGCATTGAATCTTGACACAGGTTTCTTTACCGGTGAAATAGAAGATTGGGAGAAAATATTTGATCTTAACATTCTTGGTCTTACATACATTACAAAGGAGATTTTGAAGTTGATGAAAAAGAAAGGTAAGAGAGTAACGGACAACTTTATAATGAACAATTCAAAGTTATAAGTTGATCTTATTTATCTATGGATTTTAGGTATCGACAATGGTTGTATCGTAAACGTAAACGATATATTTGGATTGAAAGTTCCGATAAATTCTGAACGTCCAGCTTCTCCTGCTTACATATGCAGTAAATTTGCTCTTACAGCGTTGACCGAATGTCTTCGTTTAGAATTGGCACAGCTCGAGTCTAACATCAAAGTCATTGTAAGTATATCGATGTTAAGTAAATTAAATGTATATAGTTGGTATATACGTAAAATACCTTACTACACGAATATATTAAAGTATTATATAATATATGAATATTTTATTAAAATATTATATAATATACGTAAAATACCTTACTATACGAATATATATATATATATATATAAAAATATACGAATATAAAAAAAGAAAATTTTTTAATCGAATTTATATGAAATTTATTTTCGTACTTATAATTGATATTGACTTCTTTTTTTTTGCAGTCTATTTCTCCAGGATTAGTTGAAACCGAAATGACTCAACAATGGTTGAAGGAAAATCCACGTTTGGCTTTGCAACCCAAAGACGTAGCCGATGCTATTCTTTTTACATTGCAGACACCAGAAAATGTTCTCGTGAAGGATCTTATTATCACACCTCTTCGCGAAATTTAAGTTCTACAAATTTCTGCGCTGGAAAAACGTAGTAAAAATTAATAAAAAAAAAAATGACGATAGAGTATGTTTATAAAAACGAATACCAAAATAAAAACTTTTCATTATATATTACATTCATTAAATATTTATCCTCAATTATCGAACTAGGATTAAAACATATGGAGCGGCTAAACGTTCTAAATTTCAATTTATTTAAAATACGAACCACTGCCTAGTGTAAAAAAGAAACAATATTCAAAATAAACATGGTACTCGCTTTGATAAGCACGATCCTGGATATCACGCGGGAAATATAAATCGTAAGAATATTTGATAATATAAATGTTCGACGAATACAGATTCTGTTTTATTTTTCAATTAATATAATCTTTTCGATAGTATGAAATATTCATAAAATATTAGAAACAATTAACGACTTTTTAAAAGTAAAGTTTGATTGCATTATCTATATAAATTACTTGTTAAGACTTCTACTGTTTCCTTTTATTTCTTATCTTTAGTTATCAGACCATTGACGCCTTGGTAGAGATTAGATATGATATACTTTGAATAGTTATGCATTACTTACCTACAGAAATACAATTATTTTTTTTATATAATTTATTGAACTGTTGATACAGTATCTATACAATACCTAAATTGAAAAAGAAATATTCAACGATGTCTGTTCTTAAACATCTTTATCTCGATGATATTATCACATCTTTTCCAGAACTTGGACCAACTGTACAAGATGGGGGTTATTCATGGATTATTTTAATTGGTGTATTTTTAATTCAGGTATATCAATACTATCACTTGTTATTTGTTGTCTTCATAAATTTTCATATATAACTTTTCTAAAAGTGCATAAAATTTTCTATCCTAAATTATTTAAGGGTAATTCACTGCATAGCATTGTATAGAAATTAAACAAATGATCTCCAAAATGTTATATGTCACGCATACAGATGACCATACCAAGTATACTATCAGTATACGGTATTGTACTTGGATATTTGACCGAAAATAAGACAGGCGAATTTGACTTGTGGGACCAAAAGATTATTTTGACACCCATGCTCTTTATAGCGTTTTGGAGTTTAGCAGGTCAGTAATTTAATGATTTGTATTTTTGTAGTAATTATAATCATGGAGACTATTCTATATATTTCTTTACAGATCCATGGTCTAAAATGATTGTGGATTTGTCCTCTGTTCCACGTATAATTGGATTGATAGGAATAGCTCTTATATCTATTGGTGTCTTAGCATCTGGATATCTTGCCACTGGTGGAGTTGGAGCATATTTAGCTAGTTTAAGTGCTGGTGCAGTTATGGGTATAGGGGCAAGTTTTGTACTGATTCAAAGCCAAGAGTGTTTGCAGAAGTATTTCCGGATAAAATTATCAGTAGCTTTTACTATAAGAAATATCGCATTGTCGTTGGGCTATATTATTGTTCCAAGTCTCACTCATTTTTTACTTATGCAAGTCCATTTGAAAATTGCTTTGTTGCTTATAACAATTATTTTCATACCAACTATTTTGGGTGTTGCTCTGTTACGGCAGCCAATGTCTCCAAAACCTTCACGTTACAATTTACTCTTAACAACTGAGGACGACAGTGAAGTCTCCGCAAAATATCTGTCCAATGTTAATATGGGAGTAGAATCTACAGAAAACAATAACTTGGAAAATTCCTCTTGCGAAAGAACAGAACAAATAGAAGATACCAACTCTTCATTTGCTGGAAATAACGAGATTTATACTTACGAAGATAGCGAAGAAGATATCTTTGTTAATTCGACTATAAAATCAAATAATAAATGGAAAAATCAAATTCAAATTTTTTTGTATTTTCGATTTTGGACGATTATACTTACATGGGTCGGAATAAAATCTTTTACCTTATTCTTTTGGATATTGTTACCTTATATGTTCATCACAAAAATATCTTCTTCGCAAGATTATGTTACAATATCAATTATCGCAGGTTTTGGTACTCTTTTACCAAATTCGATTACTTTCTTGATTTTGCAAGCTGCACCGCAAAATAGAAGATTACTTTTTGGTATAGCATGTTGGCTTGGGTGCTCTATTTTAGTAGGTATGTTCTAAAACATGCATAAGTTAAAATATCACTGATCGCACACAATTTGCATTAATACGCTATTTTTCCAGTATTAACATATACCACAGAATATTATGTATTCATGGCTTGTGCATTGCTAGGAGGGATATGTATCGGTGGACTATCAGTTTGTCAAGACTCAATACTTTGTGATATCTTTGGACCTCGTTTTATACATCAATTTCATAAAGTATTTTCAACAGTAGTGGGGATCAGTTTATTATCCCTTTGTTTCGTACGCAGTAAGTAATTTTTATTTTTGGTTATAGAAAATCACAATACAATTTTATTTTCTTCTTAATTTATAATTACAGATGCAATCCTTTGTTTTCATTTAGTTGCATTATTATTACTTTTAAGTGGTTGTTACTGGATTTGGTTACCAATCTTAAATATAGTAAAACAACGATGCATTGGTTGTTATAAATCGACATAATTTATATTTATTAATCTCTATTTGCGTAAAATTGATTTATACATATCATTTATCTTAAGAAAAATCTACTGTGTTAAAAGACATAGTCATATAATTTAATAGATATGTATATATGTACATAATATGTTATATATAATAAGAGTATAGTTTAGAAATAATTTCAAATATTATTAATGGTTTTCATTTTTTACACTTCTTTTTTAGATTAATCAAATAAATATAAGTAACACAACTGTCTACTAAAAGCAAAGTATTTAACTTGTGTTATTCTATAGTTCTAAAGTATCAATGTCATAGGCTGTACACAAGGCATTGATCTCTGTCTTTTTTGGCATACTATCCTACAAAAACTCCAGTTATGTTTGACTCTTTACCATCTATTTTGAGACTGTTTCCATGGGTCAGCGAGATCTACTTATATCTTTCAACTCATATTTGTGCTTTAACTTTGGTAAGACTCAGATTGAACAAATATGAGATATATCTATACATATAAGAATTCTTATATGTTATTGCATAAAATTTATATAATAATTATGTTGAGACATTTTTTATTAGACATATGTATTATGGCTGAAAATTGCATGACTGGTTCATATTTTTTATGTCTTTATTAATTATTCATAGAAATAATAATTTTTTTTTTTTTTACATCACAAATAATTATATAATTTTTACATAAAGACAATAATGAATAATTTACTGGCAAGTCGATAATAATTTAACACGACTGTAATGATCTCATACATTAAAATTATATTCTATGTAATAATCACAACGATCCAAGTAATGAAAATAATAATAATTATTATTAATCATTTGCAGAATCTCTTGTAAATTTACGAGAAAAATTTAAACAAGAATTAAATATTTTCATTTCTAATTACGAGACTAATTAGAACACTTGATATATACTTTATATTATTCCTGCGTCTTACAGTTAATATAATATAAAAATCAAAGTATTTGAATAATTTGTGCCGCAACGCACGCTGGATGAAACAAGTGTGTGTATGTGTATATTTGTACGATCGTACACAACGTAAAAGTATCCGAAATTCAATTCCTCGCGAGCCAATGAAGTTGAGTCATCGATCTTTCATATAAAAGATGCGAAAGCGTGATTGGCGGAGAGCAAATTAGTCGTGTCGCTTATTGGTCACTTTGCCTTTCTGTGAACTCGCCATGACGTTGCAGCGAAGCACGGTTTTGTAGCTCGTATAGCGCAGGCGCCACTGACGCAGTGCACGTCTGTGTACACCGCTGGTGTGCACGGCGGTTCTTCGTCGGCTAAGAGAAAAAAAGAGCGAAAGAAAAGGGAGAAAGAAAAAGTGATATATATATATATATATGTATATAAAAAAAAAAGAGGGAAAAAAAAGAAATAAAAATAAACGAGAGTCAGGAACTAAAAGAGTTCCCACGGCTTACGGTGTATTTTTAAAGTGGTACGGCAAGATTATGTAGTGTCCGGTGTCGGTGAATAATCGGAAGTAGAAGGAAGAGAGGCGCGGGTCAGGCTTTCGTAGCGGCAAGAAGAAACGTGAGTAAACGTGAGTAACTCACAGGAGGGTGGGGAGCGTTAAAGAATCTCATGAAAATCTTTCCCAATGACATTTCGCTTGGTGTTATTCGAAGGCGTGCCGCATTGGGTCGGTATGATTTTTCTCGTGCATTGCCAAAGGGGTGTGGAACCCTGTCACGTTCTAAACCTATTCGAATCGATGACGTTTTTCATTTTTTTTCCCTCTTTATTTTGATCATCTTATCTGACGCCTTTAAGAATGTCTCGAAAAAGGTCAATCTTATTTCATAATTAGTAAAGGCAAGAAAATATGAGAGATCAGTTACCATCGCCGGAAATGTTACCGCAGGCGTTAAACTCTCTTCTGAATCGTCGAGCAAATAATACTCTCTCCTCTCTATTTCCCTCCGTCTTTCTCTCTCTCTCACTCTTTCTCTCTCTCTCTCTCTCTTTCTCTGTATTAACCCCCCCCCCCCCCCGCTCATCTCTTTGCGATACTACCCCACCACCATCGATATCACTACCACTAGCAAAGCGATATACATACACGCATACAACCATACGAAGATGACAACGACACCAAGCTCTCCCCGCGCCGTTATCCTGTCTCTTTTTCATTCCTCCCGTTTATCTAGTTTTCTTTAAGGCCTATGCAAATTCGCGCGTGAGGTGTTAAAATCTTAGAGTTCCGGCTAGCAGCAACATTTGTCGTTTATCATTCTTTACCATCGTTATTATACACCACTCGCTACAAGTTTTCAAATGTACGTTCATCGTTGCACCTGTGGAAAATGTACACGCGTGTAATGCGATACTCGACCTCACTATCATCGTTTCTTCGTCTTTTTTACGTAGAACGTGTGAGACACGCGAGACCATTAAAAAAAATGTGATACGCATATGTATGCGAGTCTTTTGTGGCGCGATAACTACACTTTCGTGGAAAAGGTGACCAAGTGAATGTTAATATCCTTTTATTACGCTTACGTTTCCTACTTATATTTTTTCACACTTATGCATCGTGGTTATGTTATACATGTATATATATGTACGTGTATATATACACGTATGCGTCGATGCTTTGAAAATGTACGTTACAAAGTTTTATATCTTGTGTAGCAAGTGACATGAATTTTAAAAAGGTTATTGAACCTTTCTATTTTGGTTTATATGTAAGTTATTAACTACTTATTATGTTTGATCATTGCAAAGTAGCTTTACATCTTTTACTTGTGTAGTTGTTTATTATAACCTCTATGAGATAAGTAAACATATTTGAGAATCTTTTATCATTAAATAAATAAATGTCGTGGCACTTTAACTCCTTATTTTTTTATAACTAGTGTTTGAAATTTATAAACTCGTTACGTATTTATTTTGTAAACGACGTATCGTCGTCAATTCATCTCTAGGTTTAAATATATTAGATTAAATGTGGTTTATAGTTGCGATAACAAAGTACTTTGTTTCTAATTTGTCATTTCGTTTTTCCAGATCACCGCAAGGCAATGAAGATGAGTTTCTCTCTATCCTCACTTCAGCCTTCTAGCAACAGTCTAGAAAGGCGGAAGCAAGTGAGCATGCCGTTAGAAAGACCGTACAACAGTCTTACCAAAAAAAGGTTTATCTTTTAGTCGTTATTTCTATATTTATTTTGTATACGCGTGCAATATTCTAATTTGTAACACTAACGTTAAATATTTGTATTTTTAGAAAAGATCCAAAACAAATGCAATGTCAAAGAATGTGGACTAACAGAGAAGATAGCAAAGATGACTTTTGGGCCGCAATACGGTCCAATTATGATTATATTATGGATACTAATTTAATAGATAGTTGTAAGGTAAGGAGAATGGAATAAATCTCAGCAATACGTACCGCAGATTGAATTTAAAAAATTGCTATATATTTTCCGATAGGAAGCTAATGGTGAATTAACCTGGGACGAGACAGACGTATCCACTCAGTCCTGGAGTTTGAAGGAAGTTAGTTGCCAATTTTCAGAGCTTTATTCGTGGTTAAGAGTCCTTCAGGAATTAGTTTATTCTAAAGAAGAAAATCTTTTGGACAAAAGCCTACGTGCGGTATGTAAACTTGCATTAAGATATTCTTTTTCTATCCCCGTATTTCTTTTTAAATCGTACATCTAATGTAAACGTTTTAATTATATATTTTTAGGCTCACATGGAGGAGTTGCGACGTAGGGCATATAGAAGAAAATTGTTCAACGAACAAGCAGAAAAATTAGTAGCATGCACCCCTGCATTAAAAGATGAAGTGGCGTGGCGTGTTAATCATTTGAATGCAAAGTGGGAATTAGTAGAACAAATTATGGCACCTGTAGAACGGACTGTGTCCGACGAACAGGACGTATCTGCAGGTAATTGTTTACTATTTCTATCAAGAAATAATTTGAATCCTCTGAGTGCTTTGCATAATCATAATTCTCGATTTTTCTTTTTTTTACAGACTTTGAACACGAAGTGAGATGTTTAAGAAAATGGTTACGAGAAATGGAATCGCGTTTGAAGCCATTGAGTTTTCACGTAGATTGGACTTTAGCAGAATTAGAAGAAAAGGCAATGGAGCATATGGTAAGTCGTGTTAGTTTCGTTCTTAAAATAACTGATCATAACTGATGATTCATGTAATAAGCGAAACAATTACAAGGACGTTCAATAACTCGTCAAATTATACAATTTTCAAATCCATGGTATTTTACGTATTCTGTGTTTTGTCTTTCTTTTTTTTTTGTTTCTTTTTTAATGCACTAGCTGAATATTCTTTGTTTAATTAGTTAAGAATTTTATTTTTTATGTACTTGACGTGCGTTGAAATATTTACCTGAAGTAGATAAGAGCGTTGGAGTCGAGTTATACCGCGATAAGTACCGCCACCTTGCTTCGGGGAATTGTCATTACATCGCTGGTAGTTACTGAGTCTGAGTCAGTAAAGATGAGGCTGATAAAGTCGTCCTTTCACTCATGCGCGATCACTTCCCATCGAATGTGGCTCTTAGTATGTATTATTACTCTTCAACAACTGGCGGGAACGTGCAAACGATTGATGTGTAATAGAGCAATAAAAACCGGTAAGCCATGAGTAGTACAAGAGATTACGGTTTCCAGTGAATAACAAATGGATGACGCTGCTTTCCAGGATATTTCTTTTCATAAGATAAATAGCTTTCCAACCGTAGTCACGAAACACGAAACGACCGAAAAAAGGAAAAAAGAAAGAAAGAAAAAAAAAAATAATTAAAGATTAATACGATCGAAATGGGATTACCGCAAGATCTCTCGTTGCTCGTAAACTGCAATTTAGATAAACCATTGCGGTTTAGTATCTCGAGGCGATCGTTATATTTGAATGTTGAGAGAGTGAGCGAAGACTTCGCTGTTAGTACTACTCACTCCGTTGTTGGAAAAATTTCGGAGAAAGCGTGACGAATCGAGTATTCAAACTTATATAGGATATAATGTCTCGATGTTTAGAATTAAATAAATATTCTTTTAATATGATCGTTAATATTTTTGTTTTCAGCATAAAAACAAATAATTAGAAATTCGTCGATAGAATATAAATAGAATAGATATGCGAATGTCTTCTCTTTTTTCTTTCTTTTTCTTAAAATTTTTATCGGCATTTGCAATTTAACGGAACGGAGTTACACGAACGGAGGATGCACTAGCGAATTCGTCGAACTCTATTACAAACTGTTACGTTGTATCTATAAAGGAAACACGCGTGTCGCTAAACAGCGAGTAGGAACGAGTGGCAATTGCCTTTATAAGCGAGATTGGCTCTTCGGCAGATTCTTTCTACAATCCATTGTTGTCCCCTGTGAGTCACATAAGCGGCCATCTTTTGACTACCTCCGCTAAACTAACGTAACTTTCACTCTAACATAACGCACATGGAAATATATGGTTGACGTTGAGTAACGTTCACGGTCATTTTAACCGTCCTATCACAGCGACTAGCCTGCTCGGACGAAAGTGTTGTTCCTATTACTCTTAAGAAATTTTTAAGGGTGTTTTTCCATATTTTTCTCGCTCTTTCTCCATTACCCTCCATTTCTCCATTTCTCCTCGACACGATTACCCCATGAATTATTTGCGTCGAGGACGACGATCTTGATAATAAAGGATACGATTTTCTAAGAGGATGTATTGTATGTCTTAGAGAGATATTCGGTATGCGTCACTCGGACATCGCGTAAAGTACATACGTACTCTACGTAAAGTTGACGTACAACAGATACGATCTTGCCTATAATTTCCGGCTGCAGTTTCTCACACTTTCCCCGTGGAAGTTTCTACCCGTAGCATATACATACATACATATATATATACGTACATACGTATCAACGATAGAACGATTATTTCTACCGAATGGCCGGCCCGCATGAATCAAGATCGTCGATTTTTCGATCTACACGGTATACTTAAATATATATGATGAATGAAAAAAAAAAAAAAGAAATAATAATAAGCAAAACAAAACGAAAAAAGAAAAAAGAAAAAGGAGGGGTATTCATACGAAGCAAGTTCGCATGCGGCACGCGTTTCCTTTTCGTTCGTTGGTTGCGTTTCGGGTCAGTTCGGTTCCGAGTCAGCATCGTTTCGAATTCACCCGAGAGAGACCCCTTTAGTTTATTTCTCCTTTTTTCCTTTTTTCTTTTTTTTCCCCCTACAATGCATAGGAACATACCAACGGAGCGAAAAAGTGTATAGTATAAGCCCCTGAGAGTGCGTGGGCACTAAATAGTAAACGTGAGGGGACGCTCGTGCTCTCTTGTGTATACGGTGTCCGTGTACTTATGTACGTACGTATGTATATATGCATGTATACGTGTTAGTTGCTCGCCCATGAGCACGCGAGCAACGACGAACAAAGTCCGTAGTTTTGTTTGAAGCCGACGTTGGCCGAAGGCGGTTCGGTTCGCGCGTGTTCGTGCTTTGAGCGAGTAGCAGCTGGCCTCTGCTGCCGGCTGCAGGTCCGTAGTCGCAGAGTGTGTTCGCTCTTCGTGGCGTCGCTGGACGAGGAAGGGACGCAAAGCACGTTTGCTTCGAGAGATTCCCGCCCCTTTCCTTATCTCTCTTTCTCTCTTCATCTTCTTTCCATCTTTCCCTCCAAGACCCCCTTCCTCCTCCTTATCCCACCACCCCCTCCCTCTTTCGTATAGAAGCAACAGGCCAGAAGAGCTAGTTCCTTTCTTTCTTTGCCGGCGATCTTCGCGTCTGGACTCGTTTCTCGGCTTCTCCTTATTCCTCTTCATCTTCTTCTTAGCCGGTGCTCGTTGTTCCTAGACGTTAGTTAGTTCTATTCGATTTAACCAAGCCAAGTGGTAGTAGATAGTAACGGTGGTGGATGGTTGGATAATGTATCCGCCTGTGCGTGTACCTCTCGCGTAATTTTGTATTTGATTCTTTTTTTTTTCTCTTCTTTTTCCTTTTTTTTTTTTTAGAGGTTTTGTTTCTTTTTTCGAGGGAGGGAGGAATTTTTTTATTTTGTATTTGTATTATTATTATTATTTTTTTTATTCTCTTTATCATCATTATTATTACGACACAACGCGTGCTGGACCACACAACAAGGATGTGCGCTTTCACGTGTTCGATTCGTCTTAAGACTCATAAACGACCCTCCCTTCGATCCTCAACCTTCCTTTCCTCTTCTTGCCCTTGCCGATAAGTCCGATGAACGTTCGACGAGTCGTCCACTCGCCACGCGGAAGAGAATCTTGATTTTCGTGATCACAATCGTCTTCCTCTCTCTTTCTTTACTTACGTGGGCGGAAAGTTTTTTGCCGCGGACGAGAAGAAGAATAAGAAGAGAAAAAGAGAGAGCGAGAGAGAGAGAGAGAGAGAAGCGTCGGTCTTTGGTGCGCCTGCGCGGTGAATCGGTTGAAAAGAAGACCAGCAAGTTCAGTGGGGGCTGTCTAGGAAGGAGACGCAAGTACGAGTCGAAAGAGGAACTGAAGATTATCCATCTCGATGCCGTCCGTACACCGTCTAGCAACGAATGGACGGAGAAAAGACAAAAGCGGAAAGAAGCAACCATCGTAGCTAGCAACGCTGATACTCGTGTTGCTGTAAGCTGCTTCTTGAGGACGCCCTTCTCTTTCCTGTTGCTAGCTCATCCTTGTTGTCGTCATCATCGTCGTCCTCTTCGTCGTTATCGTCGTTGTCATCGACATCGTCGTCGTCGTCGTCGTCATCATCGTCGTCCTCTTCGTCGTCGTCGTCGTCTTTGTCGTCGTCATCATCGTCATCGGAACTACCGTTTTAAGAAGATCGAATGCATCGACGGTTATTTTCCTTCGTGTATTCTCGCTATTACGACGAGATTCGATCTCCTCGTGGATCCTCTTTTTGCTGGAGTGGATATACGTTTCGGTAACGTAACGTCCTTATCATCCAATTTTACTTTCGAAACTTACATTATACGCAACTTACTGTCTTTTTAATTAGAAAATAAGAAAATTCTATAGATGATATAATAAATCCTAGAGATAATAGGTTGATGATAGAGGGTTGAATTCGTTTCTATTTTAAATTATTGATTATATTGACAAAAATATGTATGTAATACGTTTTTGTCGATCACATTTTCTTCGTCTTTAAGATTATTCATTTTTGATTATCTATTATAGAAGATAGATATGGATCGGATCGATCGATTACTTTTCTAGCTATAGACGAAGTCAAACGAGTAACCAACCGGGGTACTACTTTTTCTCGATCGATGGATCGAGTTCCTCGAGTCTGGCTATTGTTTTTCCGTACTATCCAAGGTTCTCTCTCGGTGGATCGTTGGCTCGAATACGTCGAGTGTATATATCGCTTGGGTAGGATCGTTCAACCCAGACACCTTATGCGACCACGTGGAGAGGCACCGTTCGGATGAACGACATTCGCGGTTATCGAAGTCGGTCGTTTGAGGTCGGACGAGTTCACGCGGAATTGGCCATATTAAGAGAAAATAGATCTCGGTTCTTTAGATGAAACCTTGAAACGTTTCTTCGTCCACTTCTTTTTTCCTTCTCCTCTTCCACCTCCTCCCCTCTTTTTTCTTTTTTCTCTTTCTCTTTTTCTTTTTTTTCTTCTTTCGTTATTACGAAGTGTTTTATAGTTCTTCGTAAAGCAATAGAAACGATCCAACTCTCGAAACGATCTCGAAATAAAGTAGAACGTGATCACGTCGCCTATCAAGAAAATCGTTAAGTTTTTTATCTAGTTGAGAAAGAGAAAAGAAAACAACAAGGGTTTTCATTGTCGTCAGTTTGCATACTTGAATCTTCATCGTCATCATTGTCGTTGTCGTTGTTGTCGTTGTCGATGTCGTTGTCGTTGTCTCTCTTCGTGTCCTTTTACGAGGAAATTACACGCTCTACTTAACAGCCGTTTTGCCTGATAGTAGTTGCGTTTCGCAGTTGGACCCAACTGCCGGGCCGCAGATGCTCCTGTAAAGAGGTCAATAATTTCGACTTCGTGGATGGTAAGTTCGTTCGTTCGTTCGTTCGAGTGACGAGCTGTGGTGCGACTCCAAAAATACTTTTCTGTGCTTCGCAAGCAGCAGCAGCAGAGAACAGCGGAACGTTTCTGCTATCCGTTCGCTCTCGTACGTTCCTCTCGCACTTATGTACTCACGTATGTATATATATATGTATGTATGTATGTATATTCGTACGTTCGTATGTATGCATTTATGTCCTGTATATATGTGCTACTTTGACAAGATTTCGAGCCGGAAGTGTTCCACGTGTGTCGTGAAAATGTCGAAACGTTGGCACGATTCCTTTCGATCTTTCTTATGTATGTGTACGTTGTATATATGCTTGTCTTCTTATGTATGTATGTATATATGTGTATCTGTTTCATGTAGTTTAGGCCACCTACTCGCAAAGCTTTTATCTCAACGCGAATCTTCATCGTTCATCCTGTAATTCTCTATATGAGATAATAAATTATGTTATTGAAAATCCGATTCGTTAATTCTTCCACGTTGAATAATTCTTTTCGTTCGATCACAAAGTTGAACGAACTTTTTTTCATCCTTTTTTTTTTTTTTTTTACTTTCTATTTTTCATTTTTGTCTTTTTTTTTTTTACGTATTCGCTATAATAAATTTTCATAATCTCGTGTGGCATCTATCCAAGTCCAGAAAGCTCTAAATATAAAACTCGTTGGACGGTAGAAAAGCTAGGAAAGATTATGATCGTTCACACCAACGAATCTATTTAATGAAGTAGAGATAAAGATATCGAGATATCGAGTGTACTTTTATCTGATATTATGAAAGAAACTTTTTTCTCAAACGTTTTAGGTTAATCGGATTTCGCTTATGTGAGCCAATGAATCTTATGACAATTTAGGTCGTATACGACGAATGAACGTGATTTCTGGTTGATAAAGTAACGGTGCGAATGCGCTCGATTCGAGACGCGCTCATTTTCGAGATTCATTTACTTCTTCTTTATAGGATCTTTCTTTTTCTTTTTCTTTTTTCTTCCTTTTTTTTTCCCTCGTTCATATACATATGTTGGCACGTACGTATATGCATGCATATATACATAGATACGTACGTACGTACCTAAAGAAAAAGCATTACGTATAAATAAATCGAAAACGCGTACGTTGCGTACGGAAAATACGAGGATGCATAACTGTAACGGTCTATTTCATCTTTCGTTCTTTGCTTTGATTCAATTTCTCTGTGCTAGAGCTATTAGTTAAGGAGAGAGACAGAAAGAGAGAGAGAGAGAGAGAGAGAGAGAATTTATCGAAGGATCGTACCGTGATCATTTATTTAGCACTTTCACTATATCACGCAGCGGCAACATCTATAAATAAGAAAAAGATTTCGTTTCCACGTTCCACCTTCAACGTTTCAAGGCTCAACGTGACGCTCTCCGACGAGTAGAGAAATCTATTATGCAAACGCTCGGTAATTAGAAAATGTATGATACTACTAAAGAAAATGACGCACCGTTAGTATGATGAGTATATATTTTTTTCTTTTCATTTTTTTTTTTCTTTTTATTCTTTTTATTCCTTTTAATAATAACATGATGTGAGTGAACGTATAGACGACGTGAACATTGCCCGATCCACGTATAGTGTTTCCATCCAGGATGAGCACATTGAACCACTGGAATGTTTCGAGAGACTCGTGTGTATATTGTAGATACTTGTATGCGTGTATGTATAATGCGAGAGAGAGAGAGAGAGAGAGAGAGCAAGAATAAGAGAGACAGACAGTATTAGTAGCAGCATCTGACGAATCACCTGTCGCAGTCGTATTACCTGTCAAACGACTTTGACTAGTTATAACAGATTACGAGTCGCGACTGCTTCAAGTTATATTATTGCTTTGCTTTCGATAGCAATTAAAATGTAAACGTCGAGTCATGCAACGATGTCCCTTTCGTTTCCATTGAAATCATTCGTTCGAAATTCGGGTATTAAAAATTATGAGAAAATCGTTTTAATCCGTACGATCGATATAATTCGTTTTATTCTTGGTACTGACAAAGTAAGAGCTTTATTAATTATCTTGACTATTTGTCTAGGAACGCGGAGGTTGTTCCTTTCTCCGGAGGTTGTATCACCTTAGGTGTGGTTCACACCATTTCGTATCGTTGTCGTTGAGTTTAATTCACCGAGTGAAAATGGAACAACGAAGAGAATTGGAATTAGAGATGACTTAGCGAGATATCGAATTGTCGTAATTAACTCGTACAATTGGCTATTAATATCGCAGGTTAAAAATTCATGATATTTGTTAAATTCGTTTATCGTTATATCAAGTATATCGCTGTGTCAAGAAATTCGGTATAAAACAAAAAAATATAACAATAAGAGATCTGGCCGTATCCTTGTTAAAAAGAAAAAAAAAATTAAAAAAAAAAAAGAAATAAAAAAAAAATAAAAATAAAAAATAAAAAAAGAAATAAACTGTCGATAATAGATATTAGATAGACATATCGTATTATCGAACAATAAATGTGTCAACGTGTCCCTATGAACGATCATAATATTTAAATCGATAATCATTTTCTTTGCGATCGTTATACTCTCTCGTAGATAAGCATAACCGGCTTCGTGATCGAACCCACGTACACACACGTTTGTAGACACGTTGTCGTCTTATTCGTCGTCGTCGTCGTCGTCACTAGAATCGTCCGATTTCTCATCGCTTGTAATCTACCCGGTGCTGATCGTGATCCAACGACGATCGTAACTCGATCCAGTAGTACCTACACACGAACTTTCCGCGCCGAACTCGTAATTCTATAACAATATTTCACGGGACACGTATTAGGTAATCCATCTGCATTTCGCAAAAACCGCAATTCAATTTGTTCGGGTTATACAAGACGAGTACATAGGCAAATATAAATACTCATATAATACATAGACATATGTGTACATAGAGAAAAAGATTTCTTATTAGAGAAAGGTGTAACTATGAATGAGAAAAGTAGTTTCAATGTAGAAATCGACGGTCTTATCGCGTATTACCACCGTGAAAGTCAATTACATACTACTCAAGTAGATCGAATGATATAAAGTGATTAAGAGAAAAGGACAAAGGAAGGATAAGACTCAAACTATTTTAGAAATGTAAGTTTCACAGATGTTGACTGCGACGTGATTACGAAGGTATGTAATGGAAACCAGTAATGTTGTGATTGCATCATCGGACTACGTTGCATTCTAAGTGAAAGGGAATAAGAGAATTTTTGTTAATCATTATCATTATCACCTCGTGCTTACAATGATGATCATAGTGAGTGAGTACGTAAAATAGGGATTAAATCTCGGAGATCCTTCTCAAATTGTTTATCTTCTTCACGTCCAAAGAAATACGACTCTTAGGAATCTCAGGAACGATAACGCCGTCATTGTTATTCGAAGGATTTACTTTCCCGTTTGAGTTCGCTCTCGATAAAGTCGAGGTATGCGTGCGTCACTTTCTTAAACCATAGACACATTAAAAGAGTTGTTTCGAACTACGGGGTTGACGTTTATTCGTTCTTTTTATTTCTTTCTCTCTCTCTCTCTCTCTCTCTCTCTCTCTCTATCCCTGTTTTTCCTCGTTCTTTTTCTTACGGTGTAAGAGTTGAGATCTCCATCGATGGAAAAGTTGAAGGAAACCTTACGAGCGATCAACTCATCTCACGCTCGACTTTAACGCGACAACGTTCTTCGGGGCTTCGTTCACCTCGAAGAAATCCAGTCGAGCGTCATAATGAATTATTAATAAAAAATCTCCGGCAATGACCCTCGACGAAGGATAAAATTACAATCGTCATGTTTGAAGTATGCAATCGATTAATAACTATCATCGATGTCTCAATTTCTCTGGATAAATTACTACGTTGATTATTTTGAATTGATTACACACGGACTGTTTTACATCCTCAGCTTCGTTACCAGGAACATGGCGAACACGTGTCTTCTTGATTTTAGGAAAGGATACATAAATCAAAGGACTGATGACGTACGTGCGAAAAAACGACACGAAGAAGCGCAAACTTTTGCAGTCTCTCTGTATTTTCGTGTCTCGTGGTTTCTCCTTTCTTCTTCGTCTTCTTCTTCTTCTTCTTTAAGAAGATGTAAAAACTGTACCGTTAATGGCCTCGGAGAATAATAATAAAAAGAAGAGGAGGCTCGGTTTCCATTGGCTCGTGCTCGAAACGAATCTAGAACTTGTTAGTCGACAGGAGCGTGGATGTTCGAGGAAAGAATCGTGACGAGTTAAGGAGAACCTTCTTCTTTTTATTTTTTTTATTTATTTATTTTTTCTTTTGTTCTTAATATCTCTCTTTTTTTTTTTAATTATCATTATGTTTTGTTTTCTTTCTTCGAACTATGTCGAAATGCAAGTTCGAAAATGGTTCCGCTTCTCGTACGTGTCTCGACGATGTCGATGTCGATGTCGATGTCGATGTCGACGTCGATAATGGCTCCGTTACGGTTTATATAGGAGAAAAGAGAAAATTTAAGATCGATCGGTCGGGTTAGATAGAGAAAGAACAGTCGTGGTAAATTGTGGTGTTGCGGACCGATCCGAGCACGATCTGTTCCTCGAAACGATATAAGAGTTTCTGTCGGTTGATTGTCGTTGTCGTCGTTGTCGTTGTTGTATTCTTAAAATCGCTTTGAGGGATAAAACCACGCCTACGAATATCGGTCTACCGTTTTCGATCTGTTTAGAATAGAAAGAGTTATAAGATAAAGAAGAAAGGAAAAAGAAAGAATAAAAAGAAGAAAGCAAAAATATTGTATCTAATTTGGTACATACTATCTAACCGTAATTTCTTTCTTTCCTTCTTTCTTTCTTTTCTTTCCTTTTTTTCTTTCTTTCTTTCTTTTCCTTTTGTTTCTTTTTTTTTTTCTTTTTATTTCTTATCCATGAGTTTCTTACCGTTATGCCACTTTCGATCGATTATCGACGTCTCACTGTGAAAATAGTTGCCACCTCTCTTAGAAGAAAAATACCTTTCATTTTATTAGATTTTTACAGACATATATGTTCGTGTACAAACTTACGGTTAAGGTATGCTAAGTTTTTAATCATATTTTTAACGATGATTTATTTTCTTTATTTTCTTTATCCTTTCGAAGGAGATAATTTCTTTTCTAGAAAGTGAATAGCGTTTTAAATTTGTAAGTTTATCGATATGAAAAAGAGAGAGGGGGGAGGGGGAGAGAAAAAGACTAATATTGCTTTATGAAGCATTACAAAAATCATTATTAGTTCTGCAATGATACAAAAAATATATATGTATGTATACATATATGTATAAGATAAGCTTTATATACATTCTTTATCAGATACTCGAATAGAACATAAATATCTATATACGTTTTGTATCGATCGATATCTTCTTTCGTTTATTTCTATACAATTAATCAATAATTTCTTTTCAATTTTTCACGCACGTACATTACTTCACATAATAGAGAAATAATTTCTTCGTACGTATATAATTACAAAAAAAAAACTATAATATTTCGCTTATTTAAAAAGTTTTGCTTCATATATTTTACTTTCAACATTTTACTTTAAACAAAAATGAATACAAAAGTAAAAAGAAAATAAAAATAAACGTGAATACAAAAGAGGAAAAATACAAAAAACAAAATTTATTCTATTTTAAAAGTTACGATATCCACGTTGATCTAAGAATATTTTTAGACATGAATACTTCAATAAAGATAACATTGAATTCGTTCGAACGTTTTGAACAATTGCTTTCTATCTTAATTTTCGATCTTAATTTGTCGATATAATCGCGTAGACATAATTCGAGCGAATATAATAGAATTATAAAAATAGAAATTGCTACATATATACGCCATCGAGAGTTCCGAGTATTGACCCTTCGCAAAGGTGAAGGGTGCGAGAACGGTAATTCCTACTGATTACAAAATTGCAAGCGATAAGCAACGAGCTGAAAGTGTTGGGATTGATGGAGAAAGGAAAAGGATCGATGCTACCGTGTATGGAAAATAAATGTTTACTCCTACTCTTTTCCTCTCTCTCTCTCTCTCTCTCTTTCTCTCTCTCCTTTTCAGTATTTCTTTTTTTCTTCTTCTCTCTTTTATGAGGCTATCAGTGGGAACCGGAAACATGTGCTGTTGACTTCGAACGAAAGTTTCATTCCCGACGGGAAATGGATCGATAAATGAATGAGAAAACGCGCCAAGTCGACGTTGAGTGTAGACTATGACTGTGGTCTGCCATTTGTTAGCATCTGTTCGAGCTTATCGTGAAAGTATATCGCCGATGCGATAAGCTTCGATCGCTACGTCGTTCCTTTAATCGGCTTCTCAACGATGCTCAAGGCGCATACATGAGTACACTCCTATATACATGTGTGTGTCTGTATGTATATGTGTATATATATATATATATATATACACATATGTATATATAAACATAGATACATGCGTATGTATATGTGTCACGTATAGGTGTATATGTTATATGCGAGGGCAGGACGTACTCGTTCGCTCCTCCGACTTTCATGGGAAAGTCGAGCACCGTATAATATATTATGGTATCTCGCGAATAGCGTGTGCTTAAAAAAGAAGGATTAAAAAAGAGTGAAATCAGGCGTGTTCGATAGGAAAAATCGATATATATATATATATATATATATATATATATATATACACACATCGATCGTACTCATATATATACATATTCTCTAACCGTGTGATCATCTCTCGAAGAATCCTTCTCTCGTTTACTATTTCACGAGAGAAAGGTAATTGCATTGTGCAAGAATTGTACCATGGGCTATCAGGGAAGGCTATTTTATTGCGTAAGAATTGGTATTTGGGAAGGCGACTGTACTAGGACGTAGATGCATCGATGCATCGATGCATCTTCGTGTACAGTCGCCTTCCAAAAAAGCTGCGAAAATATTCTTTTCCTTTCTTTCTTTATTTTACACCCCCATTTTTTCTTTCTTCTTTCCTTTTATTTTTGTTTTCTTTCTTCCTTAGTTACGAACCCTAGTTTCTCCGAGTATCTTTAAGAAACGATATCGCGTATCGTTTAAAGTTCTAAATCTTTCGGCGACGATCGAGAAGCGACAAGGATCGATCTCCGTTCGAGCGACAAGTAGAACAATCGCGTGTAATCGCACGCAATCCGTAAGAGAAAGTGGGCTAATGCGGATTGGAGAATAATATTCGACGCCTTTGTTTCTCGTTAATCTTTCGTTTATGTCTCTACCTACGTGTGTGTGTGTGTGTGTGTAAGTGTGTGTATGTATGTAAGAGAACGAAGCAAGAGTTGGGAGTGCACACGCGAAATGCTTGACTTACTTCGCGGAAGTAGTAAAGGATTTGAACGTTTCTTTCGCGAATGCACGCATGGTTTATCCACGCGTTTAACCTTTTGCATGCACGTTATCCTATCGTTTCTTATTGTATTATGCTACCAGATAATTCCACGAACGAAACGGTAGAGGGGTTTGTAATTCCATGCAACTCTTATCTAATCCGATTATTATTTTGACGAAACTCTTCGTGGATGGATAAGACAGGAAGAAAGAGAGGACGATAACAACAACCAAAAAAAAAAAAAGGAAAAGAAAAAAGAAAACTAAAATAAAATAAAATAAAGTAAAATAAAAATCGTTTCACACGTACTGCAGGAGATCCGTGTGAGCTTTAACCATTCGATTCGTTTCCGGAGTTAGTTTTACTTTGCATTTTGTTGTAACTCAATGAAAAACTTCAATGGAACCACGTGGTTAGTTTGGAGCGTCGGTAACTCGAGTCCTCTCGATGATGGATGGGCCGTTAGGAATAAAGGGCCGTTTGTTTCCCTGAGAGAGAAAGAGAGAGAGGGAGAGAGAGAGAGAGAGAGAGAGAGAGAGAGAGAGAGAGATAGCGGTAGAAACGAGCAACGTAGAAATTAAAGTGGTTTAACGGCTGAATTAGACCTTATGCGATGGCGAGGTCGTTGCCATCGTAGCAACGGGCCAACGTTCTCGGTTATGTTGCCTCGTTACGCGACGTTGTTGTCTAAAAAGGACGAGTCATAATTTCGATTTATCCTCGATATACTTGTATCTAGAAATCATATATTGCCTAAGCTTTGGATCTTCTTATTAAAGATCCAATTAATTTCTATAACATATTGGTGTTTGCGAGATATATATGTGTGTGTGTGTGTGTGTGTGTCTGTGCGTATGTGTACCTTTAATGCATCGATCAACAAATCCTTTGGTGAATCTACCGTAAGCAATGATGGATGCGCATCTCTTGATCAGGAAGGAGGGATATGAAATAGTCAGAACGTTAACAACAGGTATCGCGCGTTGCTAGACTAAGCCAGGAAAATGATAATTTCGCTTAATCGTACTTCCTCCTTGAAAGATCGCCTCCAGTTGAATACCATGTTTCAGAAAGCGGCTAATGCTGCCTACCTCACTCTCGGGACTGTGTGTAGTCGCCAGAGAAAAAGTATCGGCACGGCCCACATTAATTCTATAAGAGAAGATGGACGAAGCGAATGGCGTGTAGTGGTTAAGTCGTTCTATAATTTTACTCGATACTTTATCGAAAGTAAAGAGAGAAAATAAAGAAAGTAAAGAGGGGAAGAAAGTATAGAAATCGAAGAAAGAAAACGTCTAAGTTTACATGAAAAATCTTGTAAAATCGAGATTAATATTTTGTTAGATTAAGACGATAGAATAGGTTCAGTAGGGTAAAAATAATCCAATTAGTGGAGAGATTTAACTGAAAACGCTGATGAAAATATCAGTCGTTGGAACTGTTTCGAATTAACTAACGTGAAAGCTTATGTCACTTTTGCTGGTGGTGTCTTCTTTGTGAACTACAGACCATCAGAGGCATCATGATAGAAATTTCTCGTTAATTGTAAATGATGGCAAATGAAGTATGTTCTTTCGTTGTTGTTATTACTGAAAAGGTTCGAATTTGAATAGGTATTATATTTTTTCTTCGTTACAAAAATCATTGTTGAACAATCGCTCTAAAATAATATATTAACAAAATTGAAGGTCTACATCATTGTCTGGACGTTTTATTTCATAATTTGCATATATTTTGGGGATTTGAACGAAAAAAGTCTGTCGATTGTATGATACGTGATATCAATCATGTATCTTATAAATTTAGATATAGAGAACGATGAAGATAAATCGAAGACAATATTTTGAAACATTGTATTTAATTTTATTTGTGTTCATTTTTTTATATATATTTCTTCACTGCAAATACATTCTCAAGTTACATTTTATAAGTTTTATGAAAATATATATATATTACATTATGTGGTTATAGAGTATTTGAATAGACCTTAACAAAAGAATAACAGCAGTATTTAAATTTGATTAGTATGATCTTAATTAAGTTCTCATAAAAATATTGCACTGTTATCCACTACTAATTTGAACAAATTGGAGTTTTTTTGTTAAAAAGAAATTAAAAATATAATTTGTCATCGTTTTGCGATTTTGAGGTGTGGAATATATAGAAAAAGAGTTGATGCATAATGGATACGTATTTCAAAAGTCGCAGATGTTCGATATAATTCTGAAGATAAAAAAAATTATAAAAATTTTCTTAACAATGTCCAGTACTGGAACATTTATCTTACGAGGTAGTACTTGATCGAACATATTGAACATATCTGAAAAGTGACGTAATAAACTATTAGAGAATTATCTTAAAGTTAAAAGTAATCGATATGTAATATAAAATTCGTACGATATTAATTTGAGAATGTGTTATATGAGAAAAAAATATTATTTGACGAATACCAAAAATACGTGACATTTCTTTTTAAAATAAAATAATAAGACTAACATTTCAAAGATTTTTAATAATGACAAAATATATGTATATTAATAAAAGTCTTATTCTACTCTATAACAAATTTCAATAAAAAAAACAAAAAATAATAATAAAAGCAAAATAATACATAACCGATATTAAAAATTTTCAAACAAAAATTCACAAACACAAATTGTTAAGTTTACTAAATTTTAGTTTCATAGTCATACAAAAACGTCTTGATTATACGTATACTATTTAAACAGTTATATAAGTAACTCCCACAATTTTCAGACCTTGCTATGCGACAATCGTGTTCGCAAAGTGAATGTTATACAAGAGAAATTTACCTGGACAAAGATCGATAGAAAATATTTTACCTGTTAGAAGGTATTCTAAGACAGATTTTTGGTATGGTGTCTTGACCGTGCTCAAATTTGTCGTGAATCCTTTTGTTACAATATTGAAACGGTGATTCTTGCCGTGGACAGATTCTTTATTTCAAATGGTCATTCCTTTTTAAGTCGTACGAGTTACCATGAAGTTGGGTCATTGGCCATATATTTGTATACATAAGTTAACGCCAGGGAAGTATTGAACTCTTCGCCATTACCACGAGACATAACATTCGTGATTCTTAAAATAACGATTCTAGCGTATCGCTACTTCAAACTATCGTCTAACATAAACAACGTTGATAGATTTAGGATTATCGGAAATGACTCAATACTCTTAAACTTAGCCATAGTTTTCGTTTACCGTATTAGCTTGGAAACGTACATACATTTGTCTCTTATAAAAGATTAGACGTTAATAAACATTTGTATAAGAATAAAAATGAAAGAATAGATTTCATAATGGTCGATCAAAAATGTTGAGATATTTCTTCAAAAATATTCCAAAGATAATTTGAATTATTTTGAATCAAGCGAATGAACAACGAACGCATACACGCACACGCACAATACTTTTTTCAATTTGTTTAATATTATTTTATCAAGCGCGAAACAACAATTATGAAAATACAGCTGAAACTTACCGATAATGCTTTTATATATTTAACTTTAATTGAAGACACGTATCTTTTATTTTTTTTCTTCTTTCTCTCGTTATTATTAAACCACGTTAAATCGAAATTGTACCGTGAGAAACGAAGGCTTATTTCTGCTACGTTGGGTATAATTTAAGAGTTAATGGTAATGGAGAAGGGGTCACATGTCAAGTAGTAGCTTTTTCAACTCAATAGTATAATCGAAGATCTCGAAGATCTCTCCGAAAGATCTATCGTTATCCCACGATTCTTACTCATTTCTGATGTTCAATCGTTTTACTTTCAGATACTCCAACGAGACATAGAGGCACACGGGCGTATCGTAAGCTCGGTCGTGAAGTTGAGCGAGAGAGTGTTCAAGCAACGACAGCAACAGTCGGCCCAATCATTGAGAGTCGCGAGATCGCTCGAGCGTCGCTGGCATCTTCTCTTTTTGCGTGCACTCGAGTGGCAGTGTCATATCGAAACCCTTGCGTCGCGAGCGAGCAATAAGGTAAGTAACAAAAAGGAAAACACGAAGAAGAAGAAGAAGAAGAAGAAGAAGTAGTAGTAGTAGAAAAAAAAAATTAAAATTGTCGATCACTCGAATTTCTGTACCCAATCGATATTCTCGATGATGACTAATAAGTTTCACTTTGATATACACAACACATATTCATGCGAGTTAGCCTAGCTTTTATCTCCACACGAAAGACACACAATAAATCATCGAAAACTTTCACGCGAGATCAGCCTATTCAGCATCGAAGATGTCCTAAATTCGGACTTTTCATTGGCTGCCGGCGTTGCTTCCTTTCTCAAAGATAATTACCGTAACGATGAGAATACAAACGCAATGGGTAGTTGTTAGTTAGCTACCTAAGAAAGTATGGCGAACTTCCTCCGCGTATCGTGTGTAACTCGGAACCGATACATTCGCAATGTTTAGTTATAATTTTCTTTTGAAAAAAAAAGGTCGATCAAGATCATCAAACGTCGTTATGTATGTACTTGTCGCCTGGCACTGATTGTGAGAGTATCGATGCGTGACTTCTCTCTTCGAGCAGCAAACGGCTTTTGTTTCTTAGGAGGAGAGAGAATAAAGAGAGACAAAGAGAGAAAGAGAGCTTATGCAATGAGTTATCCTGTTCCACAGGATACGAAGTTATAAAAATCTACCGTGTGTCTGCTTTACCTCTCCTACCTCGTCCTCGATCGCTCTCTACCTTGGAAAAAAGATCGGGTTTGTTCTCGAAGGTTTTTCAACCGGTCTCTCCTCTCTCTCTCTCTCTCTCTCTCTCTCTCTCTCTCTCTCTCTTTCTTTCCCTAAAGAGAGAGAGAGAAAGAAAACTAAGTAAAGATCGTTCTTTCAAATTGTCTAATATTAATGACGGTACGAGAGACAATTTTGATCGAGTACAAGGATAACTCTTTACAAATTGTGGGTCCATAAATCTCCTCTTAGAAAATAAATCCAGGTAAGAATTCCTTCGAACTAACAATAAGATGGAACATTGAAAGAGAGGCCCCGTTATTCTTGCCAACTTAGCATGTCTTTTCTCAGTTTGGTTTTTTTTTTCTTTTCTTTCTTCTTTTTTTTTTCTTTTATCGATTTCCATTCCTCGACTGTTCTACATCGGTAATACAAGATTTCGATGTGAATGTTGTTTTAGGTAACTCGTTGAAAAACATCGAACGATCGTGTCGCTACCGTTTCCATAGTGATGATTATCAGAACGATAAAGTCGATTCGATAATTCCTGAACGCATAACGTTGAGGGTGTCTAGTTTCAAATTCAGAACACCGCGCGTGAATATATACATGAGTACAGGATATATATTTACGTAATTGACATGTACTTATAAGACGTATTAAAAAAAAAGAAAAAAAAAAATCGAACCGTCCGAAAGGAAAGGAAAGATTTGTCCCGATAGATCCATGGATCGTGACTGATATCTTGAAACACTTTCTTCTTCGTTATCGATTAGCCAATTCCATTGGATCGATTGAAATCGGACACCCTGTATACGTCTAGAATACGCGTCTACATGTGAGAATACATATATACATATACATGTATATATGTATATATGTATGTATACGTATACGTTATTTCAGAGTGGCGTTTCTTGCCAATGCAGTAGCGAGAGCGACGAGGAGCCGGTCACGAAACAGCCTCGCTTGAGTCGTAGCAGACAATCTTGTGGCTCCGGAAGAGAATCTCCTGCCTCCGCTGGTACTACTCCGACTACAACGATCACTAACAGCACTACTACAACTACAACTACTATTACTACTACTACTAGTACTACTTCTAAATACGTTCGTACGAAGCAAACAAAGCGTTTTAGATCTCGAATAAGGAGAGATTCTGAGAGAACGAATAGTTCAAGAAACGAATTTTCGGATAGCGATGCTTCGTCCGAGATTCGATCCATCGACGAAGGATCCTACTTTGAGGTTCGTACAATAGATTTTATCGATTCTTCTTTTTCTTCTTCTTCGGTTTTCTTTTCTTTTCTTTTCTTTTTGTTTTCTTTTCTTTTTTGTTTCCACCAATATTTTGCTCGATCCTGACCCTCGTTCTATCTCGTGTTAATTATCATCGGATTCTTATCTACCACGGTTATAACCTCTTTTCGAGCTAGGTGCTCGAACGTTTCTGATTAACAGTATCTACCTTTGTAATTATGACGCTGCTTTTCTTTCGAGCAGTAATTATCGGCAAGAGTTCGGATTAGTGGGTTCGGGTAGGGGAAGGCGAAAGGATTGGAGCAGGGAGAGGATAGAAAGGAGAGGGGGAAGTACTGGAGGAAGGAACACTTTGGTGCGGGTACGAATATTTCTCAGTCACGGTGCAGTCGTCTACTTCGAGTTGCTCCCGACTATTTCACTTCTACTACCTACCCCCTTTCTACTTTTACTTTCCCTCATCGGGAGAATGATTTTCGAGAGCCTTGCGAAGCGCGCGTTTCAGTGTAAGTGACGTTTCGGCTAATCGCGAATAGTGCGTAGAGTCTTCTCTCGAACTTTGATTTTCTTCGTCTCGCTGAACTCTCCTTCGAGTAATCCGCAAGAGAGGGAGAGAAAGAGAAAAAGATGCGTGTACTAAGAAATTGGACGCGCACGTGCATCAGCCTACTGAGCTTGTTTGGCTTCGGGACCTTTTACAAAATCTCGCGTTACGTGGCGAAAGTCTAGATTCATTTTAGTTTTCTTTTCTTCTCCCTTCTTCTCTTTTTTCGTTATTAATTTTTTGTTTTTTTTCTGGTTTTTCTCTCTCCCTTCTCTCTCTCTCTCTTTCTCTCTCTCCTTTATTCCTTTCGTTTCTCTTCCTCGTTCGAAGTAACGTTGCACAAGACGAGATCGCCTTACGAAAGAATCCGAGAGTTCACTCACCTCGACACGTCGATTGATGTCGGTTAAATTCTGATCGGTTGGTCCGATTCGATTTCTTCTTACAGGATGAATTATGTCAATTCTGTGTGATGGATGCTAAGTTCGAGGAGGCAGAAAGTAGTATCACTAGAATAGCTCACGGAGTAGCGATAGAAACGGGAGACCAAGGGGAAGAGGCTGACGTAGAAGAAGAGGAAAGAGACGACATGCCACCGACACCTAATACCGCACCGATGACGTCGTCTACGACGACGATAATACGAAACCAGACGGCTGAACAGGCTAAAGAATCCGTACCATCGAAAGAGACCCTGAAGAGACGTCGTTCTCCAACACCATCCACAAGTGCATCACCGATTGAGGAGACAGCTTCCTTCAACACGTGAGAATCTTCTTTAACATTTTTTTTTTTCAATCCGACAGACCTAGTCGAGAAGTTTAATCACGATCAATTTTCCTATATGTTTGAAGATACCGATAACCGTTACGATCTCTTTTTAGATCCGACAGAAAATCAAAGAACTGCGCCATCTTTTATTTCAAACATTTAGATACGGATTCGGAGGTGGATTGTTGTCAGGCGAACGAAGAATCCGCAAACATGGTGGATGATTCCTCCGAGGAAGAATGGACTTATACGTCCTCCCGTGCTAATAATTATGTCTGCTCGGAGGAGAGGAAGACAAACGTAGTCGTTCGATTAGATTTCAACGAGACGCCGCGTGTTAGCATGAATGAGAATCTGCGATTTGTAGAAAACGATGATAGAATGGCTAAAGTCAAAGAGAACGAAGAGATGGAGGAGCAGAGAATATCGAAGAGACCGACGAAGAATGTCGATCGCGAGGAAGAGGAGGAGGAGGAGGAGGAAGAGGAGGAGGAGGAGGAGGAGGAGGAGGAGGAGGAGGTGGCAGCGATAGCGGATACTCCGGAAAAGGATAGCGATGACGATGCGAAGAGCGACAAAGCTAGCATAGGAAGATTGATAAAGGAAGTAGAAAAGTTGGTGAGGGAAGAGAGACAGGCTACTTTTTCCAGAACGTTTCCTCCTTTGATATTTGAGGAAAAAAAGGGGGCAACGATGAATCACCGGGCGAAATATGCTCGTATAAAGGAATGGTTGAGAATGAACTCGGCAAGAGGTCATGAAGTTGCGAGGACGGGCTTGTTACAGGTAAGCTCGTCGCGTGCTTTTTATTATTATTTCTCCTCCTCTTTCTCCTTCTCCTCTTTCTCCTACTCCTCTTGCTCCTACTCCTCCTCTTCTTTACTTGTCTGATCTGGCCCTCCTCTAGCCAATTGATACCGTTTTCTAGCCCCTAGACAGCTGTGACGCGAGTGGGGAATATACGACGGAGGAATCCGACGGGGAGAGGCAATCTGTCTCGTCGGAGGATCTACAGAGTAGTGTCGCGACCTATCGTCGCTTTGAAAGCGGAGCTCTCGGCCGAGCACAATCGCAGTCGATGTCGCAAGAAATAATCGAGGACTTTGATAAAACGCCCGTCAATGAGAACCGTTCGGTATTGGATAGTAGTACACCAAAAGTTATAATGCGTTCGAGACAGAAAACGAATGGTCCTAGACCTTGGAGCGTTTCTTGCATATCGCAGATAGCTTCGAGCTCCGGATTGAATCAGGTCAATGATTCCATCTCGCAATTCTCGATCTCGCAATCGGAGACAGCTCTGCATCAGCTCGTTGTATCGCCGCCAACTAAATCTATATCGTTGGATGCTGCGTAAGTATCAAATTGATATCTTCATTACCAAGCTTAATTACGGTATACTTGATAAATTACTGTATGATAATTACAGAGGTTTGCCTAAGTCATTTAATAATTCAACGTCGACGTTGCTAGAGGAGTCGATCATATGTCAAGACGGACGTACGGCTAGAAATAGTTCATTACGTAGGAAGAAAAGTAGGCTAAAGAAGAAACATTTGGTAAGAGTAAGAGAATCTTAGTTGGTTAGAATAACAGATCTTTCAAATTCTCTGATCGAACGTTATCGAAGAATTTAAGTGATTGTTCCTTATATATTACTATACTCTAGGGTCGGAAGAGTGGTTCTAGCTCCGAATGTGTCAGTGGAAATCATCATTCGGCAGGAAGCGATGGTAGTTTGAATCAACAAAGATCTCTTCGTAAGATGAACACGAATCGAGTTTTACGTGCAGTTTCAAGGGAATGTTATGGACATTCGACGACTCTTGTTAAATCTGGTTCCTTCTCAGGATGTACCGCTCATCAACAATTAAACGCTGAAACATTGCCCGTGGGCGATCCTTCACTGGCATTTGCTATGCCCTGCTGTCGTGACTTGGTTGCTTCAACGGAGGCGGAAGAAGAGGAACGTAGTTGTATCAAAGGTTGTTCCACTTACGAAGACAGTTTATTAGACACTGTCCTCAATAGCAAAGAACTCTGCAATCGACAATCTAACGTTGACAGTGACGTAGAAATGAATAGCCTTGGTAACAATTCTTTCTCAGAGCAAGCTTGGGATAATTATCAGGTATTAATCTTTTTTTTCTTTTTTTTTCCTCTTCTTTTCTTTTCCCCCTATACATGTTGAAACGAATTATACTTTCGTTTCACCTTGGTAGATTTATTTTTCTTATTGCGATTAAAAACTTACTTAAAAAGCAAATTTCAAAAAAAGATCCTTAACTCTTCGTAGGAAAAATATATGAGCGAAACATACAGCGAAGCGCCGGACGTAGAAACAGCACGAAGATTGTTGGACTTTGGAGATGATTATAGAAACTTTCTCGATAGTCAATCGGACTGTGCTTCTAGCATGAGTGCCCTTCCTGGTAGTTCATCAGTGATGCCTCGAAATCGGATGCGCCATGTACGTGCCTTTCTGTTCTTTATATTCGATCAAGTATCAATGTTTTTCTTGTGAATTCTTTTCAATCGAACTTGTTTAAACATTTCCAAAGTATACTTTAGTTTTACCAATAGTTTTGCGAATAGTACGTCCAATGATGAATTATCCAAAAAGAAAAGCAAGCAACCAAAAATAAAAGAAGGATACACACAGTTTTATCCTTTATAATTATTGTGCGAATAAATTTTTCAATCAATGTGCAGAGTTGTATTTTTTTTTTACTTTTACGTAACGATGGTAACGAATAATTATAAATTCCTGATATATAAGAATACGCTTTTTAAATTATATGAAAGAAATTCTGATATTTCGTAATAACTTCACGCGATAGATAGAGTACTTTCACTTCTGCATGACCTTGATCTTGCCAACGTACGTTCAGTAGTACAAGATTACAAAACGACTTGATCGGGTGTTATACGTGAATTTACTTGAAAACAATTTTTTTTTCTTTTTTCTTTTAGGAAGTAACCGACACTACCGAAGATAGTGACAGCGACGTGGAAGACATACGTAATGTCCTTGAAAAGTCACAATCGCAATGCGTGCTTGCCGAAAATCTTTTTTTAAGATCAAATGGAACTTTGCCGCAGGAAAGCGTACGTATTTTAAACGCTATTGCTGATCAGCATACATTGCTTTTGCAAAACTTTTATTTACGCTTGTGGGCATGGTTGAATTATTTGTGGAGCAATACTTATCGTAGTTTTTTTACCATATTTTATAGAGTCTAGTCTTGCGTTAAAGAAATCATATACGTATTCGTATGAAACTACATCTTTTTGATCGTTCGATTAATATATGTATGTGTACAATGATCACGTATTTCAATTTTCTTTTCATTTTTCTTTCATTTCTTTATTTTCTTTTTTTTCCTTATTTTTTCTTTTTTGTATTATTAGAGATATGATTTAATAACTTGCGATTGTGAATAGCATGTTATGTGCTATAGGTGCTTTATTATAATTAGAAGAACACAGACGAGATGTAAGTGTTCTTATAAAAGTTTGATTAGAAAGAGAGAGAGAGAGAGAGAGAGGGAAAGATGGCTTTGCATTATCTTTCTCTTTTTAGTCATCTATTAGATCTGTACATTATACTGTATCGCAAATAACTGATAAGATAGATAAAATGACATTCTTTGTGTTTGTGTTCATGTATTATTTCTCCCGATTGTTTGCTTCTATCCTTTCAAGAGAGAATAAAACTACAGTATTCTTAAGATATAATACGCAGTTGTAGAAATAGAAAAGAAAAATTTGTGAGAAAAAGAAAATGGATGTATAAGCGGTTTCAATCTTTGTATGTTATTGCATGAAAAAATTCTTCACGATATAGTATATATACATATACATATATATGACAATCGTGACTACAATAATAAAAAGAAAATAAAGAAGAAAAACAAGATACATTGTTTATTGTAATTTCGTCGTAATGTTTGCGTTAGCAGAGTTTTATTCTTTTTATTATTTTTTTTATCATAGTATACATATGAAATGACGCACGAGATAAACTGAGAGAGAACAAAATCACTTGTATGCGCTGAAATTTACATTTGTCGTTAGATCAAAATTATTTAATGTTTTTTATGTTCTTTGTAATAGTTCTGCAAAATCGTGTCTCTGTGTGTTTGCGTGTTTCAAGAGAAAAAAAGTAATAATAATAAACGATACAGAATAATAAAGGAATTAAAAAGATTTTCGATTGATCATTGTTCACCTTGTTCGCAGGTCGAAGTGGAAAGTGCGTGCAGGGAGAATTTAAGATGTCTAAACACGTTGCTCGAATCTATTAGCGGATCATTCCGGACTGAGAAATATACGAAGCAAGTTCGTGGTGAGTACGGTCAGATTCAGCGTCGAACAAATTTTACTTCGTACATCAACGCACTTTTGATCATTGCCTTGAGCGGTATTATATTAATGTTCCTTTCTGACCATTCGTCGACTGATAGGCTTATCTCAGTATTTTTGTTAGCAAGAGAAAGTATTCCGTTTTAATTATTATTTCAAGATTTTATTATTTCACGTAATAATAATATAATAATAATAATATAATAATAATAATAATAATAATAATAATAATAATAATAATAATATTTTCTCCTTTATCTATGATTTTTTATACCTGTTGGCATGGAGTCTGTTTGCACGTTTATATTACTCATACATTGGGACTGTTTGTATGTATGCATGCATGTATGTATGTATGTGTGTATGTATCGACGAGATTACACCGTTGAGATCACCTTCGTACCTATCGAAGCACGATTATTATCGATCTACCTGCATGTTCTACAATCCCTTCTTACTTGGTATTGAAAAGCAGCTTGTAAAAATAGCGATTCGTAAGGTAGTATAGAAAATCTTTAGAACAATTTAATCGAGCAAATCGATTGGATCATACTAAGTGTTTTTATATCTGTTAGTAAATAACAACTCCCTATTTCGTCTCCCTATCTATCCTCTACCCCTATTCTTCATATTTCATTTGCTAGTTTTTAACACGTTACTACATTTTAGATTTGATATTTTTTTTTCTTTTTTATTTCTTTTTGCCCGCTTTTATATATACACCTACAATATAACACTTCGACATATGTTTTATATTTGTATATATATGTGCATTGTAACTATTATATAATAAACGTACTTGCTTTTGTTTCTATTCTATCGGTTTTCCTAATAATAACATTTTTGTTTTCATCTATCTGTTTTAACCGCATTTAAGTTTTGTATGCACCATTTAACGTTTTAATATATGCATAAGCGCCTCACACGATCACACGAACGCATATCACACGATCAGTAACCCATAGTACGTGATTCTCGCGGGCGATTTAAAAGTTTTTTTTCGAATAAACGAAACTAATCTTCCACTCTAATCTCAGAACTTTATATCATTTATATAAATGTATACATACATATTTTTATTTATATTTATATTTTAATTGTATATATATTTATTATATACAATTTTTCCTTAAATTTAACTATAATATACTCATAATTAAATATAATATTATTATATATATAAATATAATATTCATATTTAATTTAATTAATTAAATTTAATTAATTAAATAGAATATTATTACATATAAATATAAATTAACTATAATATACTGTTATAATTAAATATATATATATATATATATATATATATATATGTTCGTATGCATATGATATATATACGTAATATATATATAACATATATTACGTATATATATACATATGTATATATGTATATTATATATATGTGTCTATATGCATGCATGTAATATGCATATATATATATGTATACATAAGAGTAAGTTGAAGTAAATCAACTGTACAATACTTTTCTATATATTTTTTTTTTTTTTTTTTTTTAATTAATCGCGCGTGGGAGATACGTGTGGGCGCGCGCGCAAGTAAGCAAGCCGTGAACGCGCGGTGTGGGCCCCGTCTCTCTCACCTTATAAGAGCGAAAGCACACGAAGATCGCGTTCGAGCATTTTCGCAGAACCGCGAAATGGCACTCGATATCTGCCGCGCGTCGGAGCACTAGTAGTAGTATCACTCAGGACACTTTCCTGGCTATTTTCTGTGGCTAATAGTAGTGTTTACGTACGTTAGTTCGTCGTGTTTACGTGTTTACGTGTGTACGAAACGTACGAAACGTACGTAAGTAATTAAGTAAGTAAATACGAGTTGTAGAACGTCGTGCGTCTTTTTAAAAAAACAAAAAAGAAAAACCGTCATTATGAGAGTTAATTAAAAATTTCCTTCTAAAAAGAAGAAAAATTGTGCGATTTAAAAAAAAAAAGAGACTAATTTTTCAAAGTGTACATCCTCTGACAAAAGATTGATTTTTTATCGATTTTGCTCGCGAAGAAGGACTGCTATGATCGTTAAATCGTACGACGTCAAAGATAACGGCCGGAAAAGAGCAGAAAATCGACGTACGTAATGGACTTTATTATATATGTATCATGACTGAATTTAAAAGTATGTATATATGTATGTATATGTATAACCCTCGGACATAGAGATATTGCGCGTTATACTCTCGATAATTTCAGTGATGATCGCATACCGTTCCTACTTTTCTCTCTGTCTCTAGCAACTATTAACAAGCACGATGTATGTAATTTGATCATGATTCAATTTAAAGGTTATGACGTTGTGTGTTGTGTTAAATATACGTATATATGTATATATTTAGTTTTACTACTTCGTATCTTGCATACATTCTTTTATGCTTTCCAGGAGTCATATATACGTTTTGTGCATTTGCATATATCTCTTTCTCCTTATCTCTTTTCTCTTTATTTTTTTATCTTTTTATCTTTTTATTTATTTTTTTCTTTTAATTGCGATATGATCTTTCGATTTCTTCCCCCGATGGTACAGTAACTTTCCTTTGTGTTCTTTCTTTCCTGCTTTCTTTTCTGCCTTCTTTCTTTCATTTTTCTTTCTTTTTTTATTTATTTCGTATGGTACAGTCGACTTCTTTGATGTTTCGTAATTTTTAACAATTTTATTTGATATATGAAAATGTCAAATGTTTGTATGTGGTGTATGTGTGGTAATGTATATATATAACACACACATACGTACGATGTATATAACGTAATATATATGTAAAAATATATGAATATACATATGTATATATATATATATATTGTAATAAATATATATACATATATACACATATATATACATACATACATATAATTATTGTAATGTATATATGTGTATATATATATTGTAATATATATATACATGTATACACACACACACACATATATATATATATACTTACATATAATTATTGTAATGTGTGTGTATGTGTGTGTATATATATATATATATATATATATATATATATATATATATTAAAATAATTTATTCGTTCTAGTTAGATTCGTTCTATAGTAGTAGAGTTCCATTCGAGATGTTCACGGTCTTATTCCGACTAATTGCGAGTATAGGTTAATAAGCGACAGAACGGCTTTTCACCATGAATTTCCGTTGTAAACCATGCTGCTTCGCTTATCCTGCGTGCCGATCAAACAAACGATCGGTTTAGATCTATTACCGGATGCTTCTAACATTAACCTATGTATCCTTTTTTGCTTAACCTCTTTCTCCTCTTCTCTTTTCATTTTCTTTCCTTTCTTTTTCTTTTTTCTTCTTTTGGTTTTGCATCATTTAACATCCTACCAGTTGTTTCTCATATTTATGTTCTAACCTCAATCATCAAGTTTTTCGACGTTTACGCGTCAGGTTATTTTGTATCGTGAACACATGATCTAATCTATGTTTCTATTTTTGGGAACAGGTTTCTTCGGTACACCTCACTTTCTTCTTCTTTTTCTTTTTATTTCTTTTTCTCTTCGTAGAATCATATTTCGTCATCTTTTAAAATTGATCGCCGGTATAGATTTTTTCTCTCTTATCTCTCTCTTTCTTTCTTTTTTTTTTCTAAATTACGATTTAGTATGGTACGATCGATCCATCAACGACAGAAAATACAGGTTAGTAAGTCTGATAATAAAAGCATGCGAAACGGAATTTCTTTCGCCTTTTACTCGCCACTTGCTTTTTACTATTTACGAGAGCGAATAATTGCTCTTCCACCTTTACGAGCGCGTTGAATACGCACGGTACTGATCGCTCAACTTTCTCCAAGAAATCTTCCTTCTTCGACGATATTTCTCTAGTATCTTGACGTTTACGATATCATTTTCGAAAGAAGATTTATCGACGGTGCATATGTTTATCGATGTTTAGCGATCTCTTCGTAAGACACATTGGTGAAAGTAAGAGGAGTGGTATTCGAAGAGAGCAGAAAAAAAATAAATAAATCAAAGACGAAAGAAATTTTTTGGATTGAACGTTGATAAAACTTTTTCTTAGAATACTCGATAAAAGGGAAGCGAAGAATATTTTAGTTAGTAATATAATAGCACAAAGGAAAAGTAGCAAATAAAGGAGGTCACGGAAGCCGCACATGCGATTCATCTTATATTAACTTACGTAGGTAAATATAAGCAGCTTGACCTTAAATATCTCGTTCTTAACGACGATGTCAGATTACCATAGAAACCATGTGTTCACGGACAATAGGCCCGGTGTCTTGGACAACAAGGACGGGTTCGAATGTAGTTGAAACTCGTATAGACCGGCTGTCCTTTAGTAGCTCTTAATACCAGTTGTTGATTCATTTATTGGTGTAATGCTTTTTTTTTTTAAATAATTCTCTTCTATTTTTTTTTTTCAGGCGCAATAGAAAGATGGGAATCGTTAGCATCTCGGGTGGAGGAAAGTCGAATGGCGAGTTCGCTTCATCAGGAGTTATCCGCGATGCTGTTGGAATTTAAAGCCTCGCACGACAGGCTTGTGGCTTACGAGATCGTTTTGGAACAACCTCACATTCTGGACGAGCGTATTAATCGAATCACGGTAAGCTTTTCTTTCTTTTATTCTTTTTTTTTTTCTTTGGTATTATGTTTTTGTGGGTACGTTAATTGTTAGAATTCGTATTTATCGACGGCGTCGGTAAAGTAGAACGATTACTTTTCGATCGTTGATTGTACAAGTAAATTCGTAAGATAACTGACCGACAATGGTCGATAAAGTAGAGATCTATCGAAAGTAAAATTTTTTAAGGTAAAATCGATGTCACCTAAAAATAAAGAATATTACGACTAATTATTAGAAGAAATCGCAATAATATCGAATACTCGTAGATGTCAGAAACTTATCCTAGATATATTTCTTTATTCATAATTACGTGGCATATACTTATACATACACGTGCTTCATTCATAGAGTCGATCGGAATTGCCAGATGAAAAAATATATCTATTTCTAGATGCTTCCGGAGCATCTCTCATTATCGAATGTTCTACGAAAGAACGGTCGGGAATTAGA
This sequence comes from Vespula vulgaris, assembly GCF_905475345.1. Taxonomy (NCBI): domain Eukaryota; kingdom Metazoa; phylum Arthropoda; class Insecta; order Hymenoptera; family Vespidae; genus Vespula; species Vespula vulgaris. The sequence continues at coordinate 9,467,868 of NC_066588.1, forward strand.
AGGGAAACGATAGGTTGTGCTATCGAAAATATCGCAGCCGTGAGTGTGAGCGTGTATGTGTATATCGTAGAAGAGGGTTGCTGGGGTGTGGTAAAAAGAGTGGTAAGAGAAGAGAGGGGGATGTGAGGGAGATAGTCAAGCAATAAGAAAGTTAAGAAAGGGTGGTCGGTAGAGAACCAAGTCTTCTCATAGGGGCGCGACAAAGAAGAAGGCGACTGTGTGATGGTAAAGGAAGGAAGGAAGGAAGAGGATGAGGTAGAAAGAGAGGGAGAGGGAGGAGGGAGGAGGGAGGAGGACGGTCAGGTGGTAAGCGAGGAGGGAGCGAAAGAGAGTAGCGTAAAAGCGTAGTCGTGTCGCACGTACGCTCGTCTGACGGGAACGTGCTCGGCATTGGAATTCGCGAGTGAACGTCGGCGAACGTAGAGCCACCCCCCGAGTTCGAGTTCCTCCAAGCCCCGAGTTCCACCCTCGAGTTCCAACCCCAAAGTCAGAGGGAAGCTTTTGCGTCTACGTTGGCTGCTGCTGGCACCGTCGCGGACGCTACTACTACCACCATCTCTGCTACCACCACCACTACCACCACTGCTACCACCACCTTCACCATTGCCACCCCCGAAGCTACCACCTCTACAATATCCTCCGACATCCCTCTCTTGGCTTCATTGCGAAGACCAAACACATGCTTCCTATCTATCATCAAGATGTATTAGCGTCCAACATTTGCTGGCTGAACTCGTTGCCGTGCTGCATTATGCAGGAGGTGCGGTAGCCCACCGAAGACCAAAAGAGAGAGAGAGAGAGAGAGAGAGGAGGAGAGAGAGAGAGAGAGAGAAAGAGGAGAGAGAAGTATATCTCGACTCTAAGTTCTTTTTCTCTTTCTTTTCTTCCGTTCGCGACGGTTCTTTAATCGACGCAAATTCTAGGAGAGAGTAATGCCGCAAAAAAAAAAAAAGGAAAAGAAAAAGAGGAAAAAGTACTTCACATATAAAGATTAGGAAACAATACGCGAATCTCTTGTTTTACATATATCTAGAGATTCAATGGTGGTATCGCATCTAATTCGCGTTCAAAAATAATTCAGTTATCAAGTGTTCCCATTTACATACGTATAAAAACGTACGTGTACGTACGTAGAATTCGACTGTGTGAAACTGACGACGAGTACTACTCGGTCCTTGTCCTTTACTCGTGTTATTTCGAGCCATCGTGTGCCTTTATTCGGAACGATCATTCCTCGCATCGTGTCCCTTTCACGGCGATAATGCTCGTTTTAAAGAGAGCCAACGCAATCCGGACAGTGCGTGCGGATAGCACGTGCCACGCAATTAAAATACTAGCAGAGGTTCTCCGTTCCACTTAACACCTCATGGTATTACAAGGCGTAAAAAGCTAATTCCCCTAGTTCGACGGCGTACGTGACTCTCTCGGGGAGATAGATAGAAAGAGAACAAGATGGAGAGAGAGAGAGAGAGAGAGAGAGAGAGAGAGAGAGAGAGAGAGAGAGAGAGAGAGAGAGAGAGAGAGAGAGAGAAAGAGAGAGAGAGAGAGAGAGAGAGAGAGAGAGCACGAGAGAGAGAGAGCAGGGGGGGGAGAGAGAGAGAGAGAGAGAGAGAGAGAGAGAGAGAGAGAGAGAGAGAGAGAGAGAGAGATAGTCAAGCTGGTGGAGCAGCTCCTCATAGACATGCAGCAGTCGAACGCGAGGCGACTGCTCTCGTGTATACCGAATTCGAATCAATTGATTGGCTGTTGATTGGAAATTGAATTAGATCGGAATGCGCGCGTCCGTGGGGTAGAGATCGGTTTGGTAGGTACTGATGGTGGGTACTACTGCTGATGCTGCTGCTGCTGCTGCTACTGCTGTTACTACTACTGCTGCTGGTACTGCTGCTGCTACTGCTGCTGCTGGTGGTAGTGATAGTGATGGTGGTGGTGGGGCTTTACGAAAGGGGGACGCGATGCGAGACAACGGCTGTTTCTGCCTTTCGGATGCGCCACGAATATCAATGTGCTCTACTTTTCGAGCCTACCCACACTCTGTGTCCACCATCTCTACCATCAGGTCCTTATACTTTTTTCTTTTTGTTTGTTCCTCATTTTTCTAATATTTTTTCTCTCTTTTCTCTCTCTGTTTGTCTTTATCTCTCTCTCTCTCACATTATTCTCGTTCTCTCATAATTCGCAATCCCCTTTAACTCATAGTAGTCTGCTAAGGGAAATTACTTTGGTGAAATAGACGGAAGCTTAAAAGAGTTGGAGAGGGAGAGAGAGAGAGAGAGAGAGAGAGAGAGAGAGAGAGAGAGAGAAGAGAAGAAGGAAGAAGAAGAAGACGTTGTCGTCGTCTTTGTCGTCGTCGAGAAGCAGGATGACCGCAAGGACGAGCTTTACGAGCACTTTCGAGATCTTTCCTCTTCTTCCTTCTCCTCTTTGAACGAGAGAAATGGAACGAGGAAGAAGAGGAACGAACTTCTCATTTTCGTTCTCTTACAACCACCCTACCTCTAACAACACCTTTCCTCTCCTCTCCTTCTCTCGTTCCAGTGAACCACGACGTCGTCCTCATAAACTCGAGTTTATTTATGCGGCTCCCGTCGGTCGGTTTCTGCAGCAAGGACGACAGGGACGCGACAACGTGACATGCTTCCTTCATCGTCTATATCACCCTGAAACAACCCTTAGGACGCTAGAATCCTATCCCCTTCCCTCTTTTCTCTCCTTCTATCTTCCTATCCCTTCTATCTTGATAATCCACCTTCTTTATCAATACGTCAGATGATCGTAAAAAGATGTACGCGATCTAATACCTAGAAATGTATATACTTGATGTTACAGGCAGAGTTGATCGCTCTAAGGGAACGCAAGGCAGCGATGTTGGCATTGAACGTCTCGGCGCATCGATTGATCACCGATCTAGGTACCTCAACGTCTTTGATTTTTACGGCCTTGAAGGACGGCGTAGCTGATCTTTACAGAGTTTGGGACGAGACGTTTCAAAGGTTAGTCGAGTCTTTACGATTAGGTAAAAGTCTAGGTCGAGTTTAGAGAGTGTACCTAACAGTTTTCTATCTCTTTTTTCACTTCACTTGCCAACGAAAGCATACGATCTTAAAAGCAAATATTGTTAGAGATAATGAAGCCTCGAGAGCAAACATCGGAAGGCGCGAGAAGGCCAGAAGTCTAGTAACGTTCTCTACGGGAGATTTTGAGACCCGTGTCACGGGATTATTGGCTTTAACACAGGGATCGCGAGTTTAATCACGGCTATCCTCGGGGATGACCTAAGGATCTATTAGAAAAATCCTATTGTCGACGTGCCCTAAGAAAAGATTTTGTCCTTCGATCAATAGTCCATCTTAAAAAAGATCGAAAGATCGCTACGGTGAAAATAGATTCGTGTATAGGTTCGTTCGGATGGAATTCGAAAGTGATTTAACCTCGCTCGAAAACTTTCCATGAGCTTTTCTCCCCCTTCCTTCCTCTTTTCCGTGATAGGGATTTTGTACGAAGGGGTTCGTCACTGACCCACTGGGTTTAGCCGAGGTCAATTCCATCCCTCGCTCGTAGAGTCTCGCTCGTGTCCCAGGAATTTCTATTCCTCTTAGGGACGTTCCGTGGTTATCCTGGTATGGCGTTTAAATCGTCCGTCGGCTGATATTAAGCACTTTACGATTGCAAGAACGTGCCTCTAATTGTTCTTTCCTTCGTAACGCGGTTATTGTTGCGTGCTGTGCGACGTGAATAATAAGAAGACGTACGTTATTAATCGGTGCCAATTGTCAAAGTGCCAATGCTTCCGGTCTCGTTCTCATCCGATCGAAAGATTTCATATCGAAGGGCTCAACTTCGATTTATTCGTCTCCTGACATACGTATATAGATTTATGTAGACTTTCGAGGGTAAGACTAAAATGTTTTTATTTGCCAATAGTGCCGCTGGCAAGGAACCATCAAATAATTCGACGACGGTTCTCCCGATGTTTGCTCCTCGGCTTTACCGCATTTCCACTTTTTATTATGTTTACCTGTTAGATTCTTTTTCGGGGAGATCACTGAGAATGACTCGAACTTATTCCCCTATCCTCGTTCTTCTTTTCTTTCTTTGTTTTTTCTCCTTTTATATATTTTTTTCTCTTTTTATTTTTTCAGAGGAAATCAACGTCTATGCGCTCTTCAAACTGTCCAACAATTCAGCATACGTCTGTCGGAACTCCAATGCGATTTACGTAGAGACAAGGACACCTTGGCGGTGCTGGACGTTGCTCTTCAAGCCGGTGCTACTTCGGAGGTTGCCTCTTCCGTACGTCACGTTGCTCGTCTTCTTTCAGAGAAGCAAGAGGTTCATTCTCAGGTGAGTAGATTCTTTTCGCTCGAGTCAATCTAAACGTGATTATCAAAAGTCCTTCGAGTCTCTTCTCCTCCTATTTCCTTAAGATTCACAGTCGTGGGGTTGAACTCCTTACGATAGGGTCGTGAGATTCAAGGGTCATGTTCAACTCGTAAGGAGGAATAAGGAATGAGGATGCTTATAGGGGGCTTCGTTTGACGCATGACACTTGTCGATATCGTGTCTCGGTTAAACGCCGTCGCGAAGACCGATCCCCTCTATTCCAAGCATATCCGTCTTGTATTTGCATATAAAGTAAGCCCTCTCACTTTCCTTCCTTATGCCTTGTCAAGAAGACGTACTGCCCGCGATACGACGAGCTTTATTCTTGGCCCTCGGGGCAAACCCTTTAAATTTATAACGAAAATCGAGCTAATCTAGGTCACCGAGGTATATAAGCTTTTTTCTCTCGTTTCTCTCGTCAAGGTGTTGCCTGTATCATTTTACGGGTAAACGGTATTACCAGAGCTCATTCGCCTTTGCGTGGTTCTGGCACATGTAGAGTTGGGACTACGAAAGAAATAAAGAGAGCGAGAGCGAGAGAGAGAGAGAGAAAGACAAAAAAGAAGAAAAAAAAAGAGGGATGGAGCAAGTCGCAAGGCACGTCTGGTCCGACGATTTCCAATTGTCCCGGCGCTCATTTCGTCTGTCAAGAAGACGTACGACTCGCGACACAATACACCCTCACTCTTCTACCCTCTGACTAGTGTCGCTGCTGTTACTCCTACTACTACTGCCACTGCTGTTGGTAGTGGGGATAGGGTAACAGCCGAGCGAGCATACTTTCAACCGTATTCAAACTCCCGTCAAGACGGAACGATCCGGCGAGTTTCTACTTTCGCCGATCTACAGTACTCGAGGGGATAATTTCATGCACTCGGCGTTACGTCTTTCTTTTCTCAAGCTTTCGAGTTCTTCTCCTGCTGTGAAAAAGGGAGAAGGTGAAGCGAAGGTAGAAGAACGATACAAAGAAGTGTTCTTTTGCCTTTTCTCGCGGTACGCGGATATAAATTTTGATAGGCGTTTAAATAAAATATCAGGTAAGTTGGGTGGATGGTGTGCGCATGTTCTAGTAGCGAGCGAGCGAGCGAGCGAGCTAGTAGCTTCGAATGTTGATCCTTCGACGGTCCAGGCCTGGCCAGTAACGGGGGTGTCGGCCATCTCAGAGGAGGAACCCGCTCCCTAGGGAACTTGGATCGTTAATCGCCCGAACGATTCTCTTTCGCATCACGTACCGGAGTGGTCCGTGGAATCAGCGTAAAAATACAAATTTAATAACGTCCGCGGAAGGCGCATTCTCTCCTACCATCCTGCCCAACGAAAAGCAACCTTTTTTACCTTTACTGTTTTGCTTTTTTTCATTCTTTTTATATCTTTTTTATTTTTTTTCCTTCTTTTTTTGTTTTACTCTGTCCTCGGTCAAGGACAGAAAAAGAAACATCAGAGGACACGTCGCGTGTCCTCTGTCTGTCTCTCAGCTTCCGCGTGTCTTCGAGACATAACTGGAAATGAGCCGAGCGTCTTGACTTTCCTACGTAGTATTTGTTATATATTGTGAGCGTGTATGTGTGTGTATATATATATGTATATCTGTGTGTATACATATATAGGTTAGCTCGGAGGTTGCTACTTGGTATGCGGATCGCGCTTTTCATTACCGGAGGCTCGTTCCCTCCGTCTCTGCTGCTGCAAACAGCCTAAATCTACCTCTCGTCTCTCTCTCTCTCTCTCCCTCCCTCCTACTCCTTCTCCCTTCTCTCTTCCTCCTCCACTCTTCTCTTTCCATCCCCCTCTCTTCATCTTCTACCCCCATTCGACCGTGTCTCCACTTCGTTCTCATTTGTATTTTTGGATTTCTCCGTTTGATTGTGAGACGCGAACGAACAATTTCCTGGATGAATTCCTCGGTGAGAGTTGCCAGCGAATTATCGCAATCCTTTATCGTCGTATGGGGTAGCCCGTTATGAAAAAAATGTCGAAGAATATGAATTTGATAAAAATATATTTCGAATCATTTCTTTTCGATTGGTATCATCGATCGTGTTGTTGGAGAATAACAAATGTATTTAAGATCGTCGAGTTAAATGGAACACCCTGCACACACACACACACGCGCGCGCGCGCGCGTGTACACAAAGCTACAGGATCCTTCTTACTTTTGCCAATCTTTTGACAGTGGATTATGTAATACTTTGCAGGATACCTCGCGGCTACACTCAAGCGATCCGATCAGAACAGCTTCGAAAACAACATCGAACCCAAACCTTCTTCTTAACTTTCAGAACGAGACGGTGATAATGAACGATGCGACGATCGCGGAAGTAACTGCATGTCCTCTGGCAAAGTTCACTGATCAATCGGCGACGTTGTTGAACCAAGAAGGTGGCTCACTATCGGACAGTGGAATATCTGATAGCGGTAGCGAGCAAGAGCTGAGCGAACGAGAACGTCGATTGGCAGCTCTTCGTCGTCTGACGCGTAGCTTGGAGAATCAACTCGATCCAGGAAGCGAAGCTCTAACCGAACTTTGGAAAAGGGTCGAGGACGCTGAAATCGAGCTACGTGATTTACAGAAACAGTGTCGCGAATTGATCGTTCGTACTGCAGCCAGCGTTGAAAGTCGTACCGTTAAAAGAATGTCTGGTCAACATCATTATCGTACCGAGTGAGTATTGAAAAAATGTTGAAGCTATTACACGTTTTAACAATCCATCTAATATCCGTCCGATGTCATTAGAAACTATTTAGAAGGAACAAGATTGACCTCTTCCCAAAAGTTCATCTTTACAAGTTCTCTTTGAGATCCACGAAATTATTTCAAGGACAGACAACAGACCTTTCCCTTTCGAAGGAAGTTCCAATCACGATCCAACCCTGGTCAGAATATCGTTGGCTATGGTGTCTTATCAAAACTTTCCTTCGAGTATCTTTCTCTCTCTCTCTCTCTCTCTTTGTCTCTCACTCTCTTTTACTCTCTTTCTCTCTTTCTCTCTCCCTTACTTTTATAGTCGCGTTTAATCGCAAGAAGAAAATAGGTTCATTTGAAGTAGGTGTGAAACATCCGGCACGTAGCCTCGTAAAAAAAGTTATAAAAAGGCTCCGTTTGAATGGATGTGTTCGTAACTTCGAGTCTGATCTCCAAACCGATAGTTAACGTTCGTCATTATCTTTTTTTCTGTTCTATTATTTAGCAAACGCAAGAAGGCATCTGGCAATGGTGACAACAACTTTGATGACGATGCAATCAAAGATCAATCAGAGATGGACTCTGGTTATGTTGGTATGACAAAATCCGAGGACACTGGTGATCCGGAGAACGAACCGGACATTCCTCATAGTTGGATATGGCGTATCCTGAGGGCCGCGTTGCCCTTTCAGTTGGCTCTAGTCGCTCTTTTCTGTGCCGCCTGTCTTCTCGAACCACATTGCTGCGAAGCGGCCAACACCCTCAATCTCTCTTTGACTCCGCAGCTCCGTTACGTCAGAGGACCCCCTCCAGTGTAAATAAACGTCGTGTCCAGTTCGACCGATTCGTTACAGCACAGAATATGTGTGGGTGTTTGCGTGTATGTGTATGTGTACGTCACGTGTGCGCATGTGTGTACATATGTGGTGTGTGTATTCGTATATGTGTGTATGCTCGATGACACTGCCATCGTAACTTGATCGACAACTTTTTTCTTTCTAGTTTACGCATGTCCTCGTTGTTTCCTTGATTTATATATATATATATATATATATATATATATATATATATATATATATGTATGTATGTATATATATATGTATATATGTATATGTATGTATGTTTTTGCACACTGCCTGCTTCGTCGTCAGATCGACGATTAATTTTTCATTACGCTCAAATTTTCTTACGCGAGGAATACTGGAAAGGGATAGTCTTTGTTCGAAAATTGATTTAAAGATTTCATTGGAGAACTTGTTTAATCGCTTCGTTCGAGTTACGACGATCGAGCATATTTTTATTTGTTCTTTTCTTTTTTTTTATATATATATCTTTATTTATAGAAATGCTATTTATCAAACAAAGACATAAACGAGAGAAGACCGGGTAAGTATATACGTACTATATATATGTGTGTATATATATATATATATATATATATATATAGTACATGAACGACCATGTGTCGAGAAAGTTTTCAAATGGATTTACTAATTTGATATGATTGATATACAATATATATATATATATATATATATATATATATATATATATGTATATAATATAATATATATACACGCATGTGTGTGTAGAAGTTACACAAAGATATATACGTATATCTAATGTATTCGAGAAGGAATACGAGGAATAATATTTTTTACAAAGGACCGGTTAATATAATATGGCGAATTTGAAGTCGCAACGACTAATGACGTTATAATGATTACATGGAAGATCATAATGATCGAGTTGAATTATTAACGACCGGTTAACGATAGAATTCTTTCTTTATTTTTTATTGTTAGAAGAAGAAATATATATTTATTGAAAGATGTACGGCGGACCAATATGGCAGCCGAATATACCATTTCCGAATAAAAGCGGCTTGCTTTCGGAAGGTGAAAAACATCGCGTAGAATGAAAAATCGAAATTGAGTTCGGTTTAGACGTACCAGTATTGCGAGTATTTACACATTATACGTTACTACTCTCGCAGAAAGATTTATACGACCCGACTTTAAAGAGAGAGCCCTTTATTTGTCTGGGTAGGAGGAGGAGAAAGAGGAAGTAGAATAAGAATAAGAAGAAGAAGAAGAAGAAGTAGAAGAAGAAGAAGAAGAAGAAGAAGAAGAAGAAGAAACAGGCGTAGAACGAAGTAGTAAAACCGATTTTGTTTCTACTGTCGTTCCTCGAGACAGTGACAGAATTGGAAAGTAGGCTCTGATTTGGTGATAAAGCCTTCGAAGGAATCAGATGGATAGATAGATAGAGAGAGAGAGAGAGAGAGAGAGAGAAAGAGAAAGAAAGAGAAAGTAGAAGAAAGAGAAAGATAGACAAAGAGAGAAAAATGTAAGTTTCATTGGGGATAACGGGAAATCGTTCTCCGGACCAGTATTTTTCTATTTTCGTCCAGATTCACTGCACATACGTACGTACGTAGCTTGTTAGAACATGATCTCCCGTCGCCATCTTCATTTCTCGTTATCATCGAACACACCACGGCTCGCTCACGTTTTCGCCATTTATTTCGTCTTTCGTTTTTGCTTTTTTTTTTTTTAATGCTTTTTTTCTCAATATAATTCTCTTACTAACGAGAGAGAAAAGTTTTTCATCGTTAGAATTCGAATTAGATCGGAAAATGATAAGTGCCAAAATTCCGAATGCTAATTTGAATTCGTTAAACATCGTGTTCATCAGTTTTGTTTTCTTTATAATTATGGTGTATATATACGATCGATTACGACGTATAACGAGAAGATTATCTACAAGAGATTAGATTTTCGCTTATTATAAAGCGTGTTACTGCCATCGTAGAAGAGAAGAGACGTTCATTAAAAATTCTTATTTGCTCGTCGTTTATAATGAACAAACGGATGGGCGAGATAGATAAAAAAGTGTTAGAAGGAGTATCGTCTGTTATAATACAGACTTTGATGCTAATCGAACAGCTAATAACGAGGATCGACAACAATCCATTTAGAGAGATAGCACAACTATTTTCATTGCTTTTCATTTCTTTTCTTTTTTTTTTTTTATCTCCATTTCTTTTCCTTTCGATATCGATGCGCTTTGATATCGAGTCGTTTACTAATACGTTAAAAAGAAAATAAATAAAACGATCAACTGTGTTTTTTACAGTTAAAGTAGATAACCGAAAACAGTTTGATGATTCGCGTGTTTTTAATACGCGAAGATGGAAAAATATTTGTAAAGACGTGAAATCGACATCGACTACCGAACGTGTCATCGTCTTGTACATATATATACACTCATACAACGAGCTTATTTTTTCTTTTTCTTTTTGTTTTTTACTTCATCGTTGAGAACATCAATCAATCGTGTTTTTTGAGGTAAAGCGTAGAGAGATAGTTATACGTTTTGTGTAAAATTTTTCACGATTTACCACATGGACACATTTAACAAAATTTTTTTACGACGAATTACGATTACAGGACAATTCTATTGCAATCGCGATGATGACCCCAGATTATTCGCACGATGCTTACCGTGTAAGCGTACTCATTTGTGTGTATCGAAAAAAAAAAATAAAAATAGAAATAAAATAAAATAAAAATAAAGATAAAAAATAAAAATAAAATAAAAAAATTAGCAATAATGTATTGCTAACGCTTGCTCGAATTCATTAAAGATGACTAGCGACGCACTTAAATCCACAATCGACGAAATGCATTTTGCAGACCATTTTACATCTTTTACATTATACGTTATGACGTATCGCAACGATATTATTCGAATGCATTTTCATAAAAATCGCGTACATCGATATTACTCGAGTAAGTACGTGTTGGTGTCTTAAAAGAAGATTCACCATTAAACGTTCAACATTGAACGTTCGACGAAAAACTTGCAAGTTTTTCGCAATTAAAGGAACAATTGATGATCGATCGATCGATAGATCGGTCGTACTTGTACATTTATGATTTATGTACTGCAACAATAACGAAGGAGAGAGTATGCAATAATAGCTATACTTATCGCTCTCCTTCTTTTAGAATAATGTGGGATTTTAAAAAAACACAAAAAAAGTTAATAAAAAAATGAAAGAAAGAAAAAAAGAGAGAGTAAGAAAGAAAGAGATAGAGGGAGACAGAGAGAAACGTTGAAGATAAAGATACGAAGATAAAATAAAAAGTTTGTTGACATGATCGACGACGATCTATATCATCTATCGTACCAGTATCAACGAAATGTACAACTTTTTTCAAACGATTCCCTCGTTTCATTACTATCATTATTATTATTAGTAATATTATTATTATTAATATTATTATTATTATTATTTTTCTTTTTCTTTTTCTTTTTTTTTTTACACAACTATCTTAGCTAATTTCTTTAACGACTATAATTGTGTTATAGATCATGATTTCATCCGTAAAATCGTTCGTTTTGAGAGGACAAGTGTAAATAGACGGTTTCGAAATCGTTTTTTCGATACTATCGAATAGTATTATGTCTAGTATAGCATGGCGCTGTTCTTAAATTTTTAACTATTTCAAAGCTTCAATTTTACGTTTTCTTCTTCGGGATGATTTTTAATCAAATGATGGAATATTATTCGATAAAGTCGGACGTTTTACTTTGATGTATCGAAATTGATCGAACGACGAATTCGAAGGGATAAATTCTAATTTGTTCGTCGATCGATTGATAGATAAATCGATAAACAGATAGATCGATAGAAAAATAGATCGATTTCACCGTCTCCCATTAATATTTTCTTCTCCTTTAGCCCAAACTTGAAAGTTATCTTGTGCTTTGGAGATTTTACTTTGAATAATTGTTAAATTATTTCAATCGTCGATTGAATGTTTTTATACTACACGATTAAAATTTTATGAGTTTTGAAATTTTAATATCAACTGGAAATGTCATTTTAATTATTTTTACGTATTAGATTTTTTTTTTTTTTAAATTTAATCCATTTTACGTTTTGTTGGGCATCTTTCGTTTCATCGGTTTCTCTCATTTTCATTTTCATTTCATCGAAATATGTAAGCAAATGTGGAGAAGTAAGGTATATTTAAAAAAAAAAAGGAAAAAGAAAAGAAAAAAAATTTGCGCTTTTACTTCTCACTTACATTCATGATACATGTATAAAGTACCTGAGAAATCAAAATATTTTACGTTTAATGATAATATGCAGTATCTCTTCGCTTGCATTCGTGATGATGCATTTTTCATTTCATGTTCTTTTTTTTTGTATTTTTTTTTTGTATTTTATATTAAGACATCCACATATCGTGGCTGTTTAAACTTACAAGATGCGTTCGATTGATAAATACATAACAATCGTATTCGTATCTCCTGCATGCGATCCTTTTCCTTAAAAATTATTATCCTCAAACGATATAATAATAATATTTCTGTAAAAAAAAAAAAAAAAAAAAAATAAGGGAAAAAGGAAAAAAAAGTAGAAAGAGAGAATTACAATCCTTAAGAAACATTTGACGTTGCGTTGGTGTCTACAAGTTTTTGTGTTTTTATTTTCTTTTTTGTTTCTTTTTTTTTTCTTCGTTTTATTTTTGTTCCTTTTTTTTTTCTTTACTACAATTTACTACTTAGCTAGTAACTCTTTGTCTTTGCTGTTACTGTTTCTTCCTGTTAATTATTATTACATCACTTATAAAACCTGTAGACAAACCCACGATATCACGTCTCTATTTTGCCGGGTCTTTTTTTTTTTTTTTTTTTAAGGAACTACTTGTAACATGAGAATGGTTCTAGAATATATTAGAGCTATATATTTTCAAGATTAAACGTGTACGTCATGTTAAAGAATCTGGTTCGTTGGTTCACTGAAGTTGAACTTTAAAAAGAAAAAGAAAGGATTACTATTTTTCTAAGATTTCAAGCCTACAAGTAGCGAAGAGCATCCAAACAATCAAAAACTAATCGGTGACTAACGAGCACGATTCTTAAAAAAAAAAAGAATAAAAAAAGACTATTAAAATTTTATTAATGGTATGCTGATCATTTCAATGTTATAAGCTTGTTTTTATTTGTATATGTCGAATGGTAACGAAAAATTTGTCTATATGTCAGTCTCTTGACAAGACTTTAAAAATTATTGTTAATTGTTTTAATCAACTTATAAATACATAAAAGTTTATAAAAACGAACGATGAAATTTAAACAATCAAGTTGAAGAAAAAAAACAATTTTTTATTAGTTGTATCATTGTTCTTGCATACAGACGATTTTTCGTTACTCTGTCTACTTCGAAGAGATAAATATTGAATTTCGCACTTTTATAGTGATACAATATATCTTCAAATAATACCTGAACTGTAAAACACGTTGCCGAGAGAGCGAGAGAGAGAGAGAGAGAGAGAGAGAGAGAGAGAGAGAGAGAGAGAGAGAGAGAGAGAGAGAGAGAGAGAGAGAAAGAGAAAGAGAGAGAAATAATCGTATCCGCATTTACGAAACATTGTGTAATGTATTTCGGCACCTTGAAATAAAAATAAATTACAAATTCTTTAATTGGAGTTAATAATACTATCCCAACAGTAATACCAACTATTCTTCTATTTAGAAATTTTAAATAGAAATCTTTAATATGTGTAAATTTTAAATGGAGAAAAATTATAAAGAAAAAAAGAAAAAGAATATTAAATAATTGAATTTGTCCACTATATTTGATAGTTTTTCAACTTATTACTATTGTGAATTTTACTGTAAATTGAACTAAAAAAAAAAAACAGAGAAAGAAAATAACTAATATTTAATGTGTAGTCGAAAACACAAAATTTTTATAAGTATATATATGAGCGAGTGTAATAGTTATAACGTTTAGATTATTTACAAGTAACTTATTGGTTGATTATGAAATTCCAAATCGCGATGGAAAACAATAGAAAAATAATAAAAAGAAATACGATTAATATTAAATAATTAAAAATAAATCTTTTCTTTCTTTTTTGTTTAATTGGACGTCGATGTAATAAGAAAAAATATGTTGATTTTTTACATGGTTCTTAGTTTATTTATTATTAATCCAATTATTGTTATTGTTAAATTGTAAATCGATCTAATAAAAAAAAAAGAAAAAAAAAGAAAAAAGAAAGAGAATACGAATAATGAATAATAAAAAACATAAAATTAAGATAGATTAGTTGATGGGATTGGGAAAATGTTTTGAACATTTCAATAGATTCTTAGCTTAGTTGGATACTCTATTATGCTAGTCGAATATAGAGAATGGAAAAGAGATAAAGAGAAACGTAATGCCAACTGCATCTCCTTCGATAATAATTCACTGACGATTGATATAGCGGTACGATGATTGCGATGTTCCCAAGTCCGATCGCGTCGGCCTTACTGAAGTCGATACGGAGCTACGGATACGTTCGAGGTGAAAGGGCGAGCCCGCTATATCATTACGACTCACACCTGTACCTACAGGTAGGTTGCGCCAATGCTTCTTCCCCTTATATTTCCAAGCGGAACCGCTAAATAAATTATTATTACCATTACAACGCCATAGATTTCCCGCATAATCATTTCGCATATTTCTCTTCTCTCCATTTGTCATTCCATCAGAAAATTTTCTATTTCTTTTTCCAAATTTTCTCGATTCTTTTTATTCGATCTCTACAAATAAAAGCGCAAAAATGCGATTAAAATGATCACGAGAGTGACCAAAATCGTATATTTTCTCCTTTCGAGAATCGAGATAATAAGTTTCTTTCTTTTTATATAATATACAAAATTGATATAACACAAAATAGGAGGTGAATACAATTTTTATATAGACATTACTTGAGACACTTCAATAGTCATTATGATATTTGTAAAAGGTGATAGAGATCATAAGATGATAAAGAAGCTACCTGAATTAAAAAAAGAAATGTTTATAAAAATTTTAAGAAAGGTATATAATTTTTTTATCGATGACGATTATCAATAGAAAAATTCGAGACGAGGGTTGCTATTGTAAAGGGAAGGAGAGTAAACGAGACGACTCGTTCGCGCAAAGCACTAATTTGTAATTTACGAGAGAAAAGTAGAACGAGGGGAGGTTATACGCGAGTGCGCGTTAACGCCGCCAAATGAGCTGAGACAAGATGTATTATTTTTTTCGTTTACGTGCCTGCCCTCAACTGACTCGCCTCTATGACTCCTGTGGGGTTCTCTTCACCCTTTATTCTTTCTCTCCGTAGCTCCTCCGATTCTTTGTCCTTTGCTTCGCTTATTTCCCCACCACCCTTGTTTTACCTTCGTAGAAGACGAAAGGGTTGAGAGAGAGTGTAAGAAAGAGAGTGAGAGAGAGAGAGAGAGAGAGAGAGAGAGAGAGAGAGAGAAAGAGAGAGAGGGAAGGAAGGGCCAAGAACTGTAAATTACCAAGAGGGCATTTTGATTAAATTTTTTATTGCTTCTGCTAAGGCGTGCACAACCTGCTGATTTAACGATCGCGCTTCGCAAGTTTTATAGTCCCTTCTTTTGCGGGATAAGAAAAGAATCATTTGTATTATGTGTCTTGTCTATGTCCAAACTGATTTTTTGATTATCTGCCGAGTCTAGGATTGTCAAGATCTAAGAAAGGTATGTATGTTAATTCTGCTTCTTTGTACAATCTGATTGACATGCGCTAAAAAATCAAATTGTATGTTTTTGTATTCTACGATTTGCTAAGCATCGTTCTATCTTTTGGCTAATCTAAAACAGTGCAATTCAAGGAATCAAGTATAATGTTAATTTTGCTATTTGCTAATCATTGATCGAGTTTAGGAATACCATTCGTACATTAATTTTGTTTTCTTCTTTTTTCTTTTTGAGAATCACTCGTCTATTCTAGAAGTGGCAAATTTCAAAGAAGTCGAGCCGTGTGTCGATTTTTCTCTTTGTTTAAGTCTATTGAGTGAAATAAAAAAAGAATCGTTAGGAAGGGATAGAATGTAAATTTTGTTATTCGAGTGGATATTACTTGCGAAGTTGAAAATGTCAGTTTCGAAGTAAACGAATCGCTTACTGACTTTTTACTTCGTAGACTTGGTAGTTCTCCAAGTCAATATAATAGATAGACGTTCCACTGAACGAAAGACATGATTTCTTTGAAAATAGCTAGAAAAGCTTAGTTGTATGAACCACGTGTAGGAGTCTTTGGGATTCGCGATGAGCTCACGAGTGGACGATCGAAGGAAAGGTGGTGCAAAGGGTGGTGGTGGCGCGAAGAAGGGTGGTGATGGTGACGGTGGTGGTGGCGGTGACGATGGTGGGGGCGGAGGAGGCGGAAGGTGTCACGTGGTCGGCACGAAGCTCCGCCTTCGCGGCGTAGCTCCAAGTACGGCGCGTCATTCATGGCCGAGCTAAAGGCTACGCCAGCACTCTCCGGCGCTTCCGTCCGGCTGCAGCAGCAGCTCTCGCGAGAGGAGATCTCCGTGGGACTCCTCATCGTCTTTGTTGTTCCTCGTGTGATTTCGTGTGTCCGATATCGTTTATCGCGTTGATCGGTGACTACTTATCAAAAAAGTACGACGAGTGTCTCCCGATCGTTATATTTCGTTGAAAACAAATTTGTGTTGTTTTATTTATTGTTATCAGTGAGGACATGTTGTCGTTGTTAATAAAGGAATGAAACTCGCGATGGTGAGTGATCGGGCGATCGATCGATCGGTTGATCGATCGATCGCGACGCGCCACCAGGGTGATATCAGGGTCGAGTAGGGCTCGACTTTAGTGCGACGAGGTATAGATCGAAGTAGAGAAAGGAAGAGAGAAAGGGGGAGAGAGGGAGAGAGAGAGAGAGAGAGAGAAAGGGATAGAGGGAGATAGGGCGATAAGAAGGGAGGGAGAGGTGAGGCGAACAAGTGGGGTAGAATTTAACAGGGCTTTCGTGGTGATTTCGACGCGGAAGAAGTTGAAGGAAGAGGAAGAAGAGGACGAAGAGGAAGAAGAGGAAGAAGAAGAAGAAGAGAAAGAGGAAGAGGAGGAGGAGGAGGCTCGACGTTCGTGGTGGAGGCCTGGCTGATGCACCGTGGCTGCGGCGGCGGCGTCGCCGGAAGCGGTGCTGCTGCTGCTGCTGCAGGATCCGGAAGTGCTGCTGTATCTGCTGCTGCCGTTGTTGCTGCTGGAAATACCAGTGGAGATGCGACGGTATCAGTAACACCAGAGGAACGTTCTCTGGAACATCATCGTCATCCTGCTCATCATCATCATCATCACCATCATCATCACAATCATCATCATCACCCGTCGGCAATGCCAGGTGCTCCAGGTTTTCACTGGGGTGCCATGCTGGCAGGGCACCACGCGGCTGCCGCCGCTGGCATGATGCAGCCACCTCTGGCTGCGCCAGGCGAGTACGCACCGGCTGCGGCTCATCATCACGGGGCCACACACCCCGCGATGCCCATGGATCTTCACGTTCACCAGGGCTTCCCCTACTACAGGTTCGTCGCATATCTTCTTTTTCTATACATTCTATTGGGCGCTTATCGGTTTGTATATTTCAAATGTTTGTTTATATAAATCCAGAGCACTTAGTTGACGGCAGGTTCGTGGAACTCGAGTAAAGAACTTGATTCGGTCTTTATCGGAGCATGTGTTCTTGTTAAATATTTAACGTACCGTATCATGTGGATTAATATCAATCGAGTTCCGATATATCACTTTGTAGCCCTTACTTTGTAACAGAGATTGTATAGAAGAAAAATCGATAGCTATGAATGGTCTCGATTATCCAAACGTAATTATTTCAACCATCTTATTTATGATAATTAGAGAGAGAAAGAGAGAGAGAGAGAGAGAGAGTTTAAGGGAGAAGTAAAATCGATCGATTTGAATACGTTTTCGTTTTTTGGAGGAAGATTCAATAATTCAATTAATCGGATCAATTATTCAGAATGTTACGAAATTTGAAACGTCACTACGTTAAGTGACACTTGTTGCTGTCCTCGGTCCTTAACACGTTGTCTTCTCAATCTCGAATCCTATGCCTTGACACGAACGATAGTCTCTATCTCCGGAAATGTCGTTGACTGTTTCACGAGTCGCTTTAAGTGAGTTGCCGGTTATTTAATTCGTTACTTAGCGATCGGTCGTTCCGGCGGGAAGCTTGGCAAAGTTCTTCTCGCGTTCTTTACGCGTTCATTTTGAAGGACACTCAGGGTTAGAAAGATTGATAGAAGTCTACTTTAGTAACGTTCAATGCAACTCGGCAATGGTCATTTCACTTGCGATAGGTGGTCGTACATACAACTGGGTCAGCGCACGGTGTCTTCTATTGCAGTTAATTATAATACAGTGACGTAGAAACGGGGCATCTTGTACGTACCTACATAAAGACTAACCGAGGGAAGACTTAGGCAAACTCGTTCGATATATTAAAACAAAAAGGAACATAAATATATTTCTTTGACTTGTACGAATTTATTAAAAACCAGCATTTAAGACGTTTCACCGTTATATATTTCACTACGGTGACATTAAAAAGTTCTAACTTCTAAACCAGGAAAACCTGCTCGAGTAGGTAATACTGATCTAACTGATACACGTATCTACAGCTACGCTATGGAGAAAGTCTCTCAGATTTTGAAACGTTTTATTTCGTAACGTTTTCGGCATGAGTTATGAAAACTTTTTATTGAATAATATAACTGAGGAGATATTTACCGTAAAAAAAGTTATCATATAATAAGTGTAACCAAATAACTTTCTGTACTTTGAACGGCAACTTTGTTGATTCTAACGATAAGTAAGATATTTCGAAAGTATCTTGGGCAAGATAAACGATCGATACGCAATGATAGAAAGAGAAAGAGAGAGAGAGAGAGAGAGAGAGAGAGAGAGAGAGAGAGAGAGAGAGAGAGAGAGAGAGAGAGAGAGTTTTGAACACCTGATGTGCAAACAAGTGGTAATTAGTATCGGTACAAGAGAGTGCATCTGTCTTCGAGCACGGAAGTACGGTCGCACAGGCATTGAGAGAGTTATTGAATGATGGCTCAGCCAACTACTAATGGGGCCGGACGCGCGCGAACATAAGGGATAGTAAGAAGCACACGGGCAGTAGAAGCAGTCGTTGCTGTTGCTGTTCCAGCGACAGTGAATCAAGGTTGCTGTCGTTTCTCGTTAGAGAAAGAAAGAGAGAGAGAGAGAGAGAGAGAGAGAAGAAGATGCTTCATCGTGGTCGATCAGAAATTCTTTTGGGTGATCAAAGATCAAGGGCCTTCTTGCGATCTTTGATAGGTATCGGTAGCAAGGTCCTCTTGCTGGCAATCAACAATGTTAAATTATATAGTATGTTAATGAAAAAAAGCTTCTGGGAGAAGATAAGAGAAGAGTTTTGGAATGTATGCTGAGTCAAGTGCGTGAACGCATATACATATACATATACATATACTTTCTATATACGCGTAGGACGAAGAAGGGAGATAGTTCGGTAAAGGCAAGAGGGTGGGAAGACGAAGAAGAAGGAAGAGGAGGAGAAAGAGGAGAAGAAGGAGAAGAAGGAGAAGAAGAAGAAGAAGAAGAAGAAGGAGTGCAGGAGTCCGTTCAGAGCCAGGCTGGCTGCCGCTGACCAACCGATAAATAACTTGCTTGCGTTTTTATCGGCTGGACGTCGCTTCTCTTGTACGCAGCCCGATAGTATATATATATATTGACTACATATATACATGTTCGTCTGCGTGATTGTATATGTATGTGCGTGTAAACATATACAATACTTCTCTTGGAGAAGTAGAATCGGTGGACTAGGGCAACTCTTGCCAACATCGAGTCGCGACTTACACCCTCTTTCTTACTCCCCTCTCAATTCTATCTCTTTTTTACTCTTCTCTCTCTCTCTCTCTCCCTCCTCTCTTATCTTTTTCCATAGTTCAGCAGATTTTCTCGTTTGGAATTCTTTTAATAAATAATATTTTCTTCGGGCATCACACCGGACGAATATCGTCGACCTTTACCTCATCCTCAGATCTTCCCCTCTTCCTTTTCTTCTTCTTCTTTTTCTTCTTCTTCTTCTTCTTCTTCTTCTTCTTCTCCTCCTTTTTCTTCTCTTTTGTTGTTTTCCTTTTCTCCTCTTTCACCAGCCTACAGCAGAGCGTACATACGCGAGCATCAGACATCTAGAAGACATCTTCCCCTCTTCTTTCTTTCTTATTCCTTCCTTCCTACCTCCCTCCATCTCTCGACCTCCACCTCCACCTCCACTTCCATTCGTGTTCCTCTTCTCTCGATTCTTCGGTTAAACCACCGTGCAGCCCGGTAGTTGGAAGCCCAGACTTTTTTCTCGGCTATCGGCCAGTGGATCGCGCTGCGATGCTGGACTGCAATCAGAATTGATTATAGCCTGCCGAAACTCCGGCGCGGCGTGCTCATATTATACAACTTGCCCGCGGCCCTTGGTCCGTTCTATCCCTCTCTTTCCTTCTGTCTGTCCCTCTCTCTTTCTCTCTTTCACTTTCTCTCTATCTTCTTTTCTCCCAACGAAGCATCTTCGTCGTCATCGTCGTCCCCAAGATCACTCTTTCTGCTCGATATGCACGCGAATTTCGACGATATTCGACGTCACTGACCTGACCGACGACTATCGAAAAGACAGCCTCACGTTCTTTTCCGACATATTATAACAGGTCTTCCAACATTGTGGGCTTAATTTCGATGAGATTCATGTTAACAGTACGGCGTAAAGAGAAGACGAATCTTTTTTTTTTTCTTCGAACGAACGTGGGAAAGCAATGTCACTGATGATCAAAGGATTGGAAGTGTTAATTAATTGGGGGAAGGGCGAGAGGCAGGGTAGTAGTGGAAACAACGTATAACAAATTTAATGTTCTCTCTCTCTCTCTCTCTCTCTTTCTCTCTCGAATTAATTTGAGAAAATTTATCGATCGTTAAACCGATCATTTTGATTTATTTTAATTATTTTCGTTTATTTATTTCTGGTCGTTTTTATATTCACTTTGTTTTTTATTTCAATAAAGGTTACTTTTATTGAGGGTTGACAGAGATCAATTCGACGTTGAACGATAAAAAAAAAGAAACAAAGAAAAAGCAAAGAAAAGGAAGAAGAAGAACTTAAAAGCTTTTCTCTCAAGCGGCTAGACACCGCTAATCCATCTTTCGTTCGTGAGTAACTTTTTTCCTATTGGATAATGGCCGTTATAGGACGGCCAGAAGAGCGAGCAAACGCCAAGCAACAAGTCGTTTTCGCGCGGGAATTACCTTGGCCTCCAATCAAGTTTAATAATGTAGATGCGGATCAGTGGATAAGAACAGGCTACTGATATCGGCGAGGGGTCCCTCGTTCGTCCGATGGCTTACGATCCTCGTTGCGTTCTTGGCTTCCAATCGATCCTCTCTCTATAATCGATAGATCGCGAGCCATTTACCCCGTACTAAAATACTCTAAAATCCTATTCGGGAAATGGTTAAAGAATAAAGAAACTAAGAGGAAGAAGAAAGAAGAGGATGAACAAAACAAAAGAAAATAAAACAGGAACAGAAATAAATCAAAGAGTTCAGCTCGTGTAAGGATTAATTGCCGATTATGTCATGTATTATGTGTTCAAAGTATTATATATTAACGATCTATTGATGTCATAGGAATATAGATGATAAGAAAAAAGAGAAAACAAAAAAAGAAAAAGGACAAATATCGAAGGAAGGGTCGAGAACTTCTTATCGTAGTAGGTTATCAATCGTGGGAGAAGCTACGATATGGACACCACCGAGTGGGTTTAGGGTAAAACTGCAGAGGGGTGGATATCAATCTAATAGTAATGAACAAGCGACTCTGAGGCCAGAAAGACTTTGAAATATACATTATGCGGGGATTATGTTTATGCATGCGGGAAAGGCGGTGAGAGTATTTTTCTTTTGATATAGATGCCCGCGAGAGAAAGAGAGAAAAAGAGCATTTCTGGTCGTCGTCTACCATACCGTCGGATGAGATTTGAATAAAAGTATCTGTCGTACTCTCTCGCTATTGGGAGAGCGCGATTCGCTAGCTGCTTTTTATTTTTTCCTTTTTTCTTTTTTCTTTTTTTTTTTCCTTTTTTATTTTCTTTTTTTACAACTGCGTGCTCTCATTAAATATGTATAGATTCGCACCCCCGGACTCCTGTCGGCTTTTTCTTGCCAACAACTTTACACACATACACACACATCCCCCTACCACCACCGTCACTACCACTACCACTACCACCACCACTACTACCACTACCCCCTTGCTACTCTTCTTCTTTTTCTTACTTTACTCGTATCTTCCTTCTTTTCTTCTTTTCTTTCTTTCTTTCTTTCTTTCTTTTTTTTTCTCCTTATTTCTTTCTCTTTATTTTTCGTAATAATAGAAGTCACAGAACGATTACGCGAAACATATGTCTCACAGATTGAAGACTCGTATACATAGACACGGATATTTTCCTCGATTTCAAGAGGGAACGAACGTTAGGAAAGAGCCGGGACGATTCTTTATTAAGATGCAGTGTCAGCGGCGGTTTCATTTCTTCGCGAACAAATGGCCCGCGAGTTATCACCCTCGTAGAGAAGGGGAAATACCAGAGAAGGAAAAGAGAAAAGGAGAGAGAGAGAGAGAGAGAGAGAGAGAGAGAGAGAGAGAGAGAGGGAGAAAGAGATAGAGAAAGAGAAAGTGTGAGTGCAGGACCCTTCCATTTAAAAAATGTAAATTCGTTAATGCAAGTAGTGGGAGCGTGAAAATTTGTTCCCTACTCGAACTTTTTCCTGAGCGAGTTTCGCGGCAAGCAGGCACCCTATTACCTGAGACTATTATCCAATACAAAAAATCAAATAAAGTATGCTAAGTTACGCTTCGAAGGCTTTAGGGAGTCCTGACTATCAAACGGGGTTCCGTTTGAAGGGGTGTCTTCGAAATATTTTTTTTTCTCTATCTTTCTTTCTTTCTTTCTCTCTTTCTGTCTCTCTCTCTCTCTCTCTTTCTTTCCCCATGGGTGCATGAGCAACACCAACAAGCTTAGGGTACTTTCTTTTAAGTTTGAAGAAAAAAGATTACGTTATGGTGTCGAAAAAATAAATAAATGAAGAAGGAAAGAAAGAAAGAAGAAAAAGGAATGTATACATAGATAGATAGAGCGACAGAGAGAGAGAGAGAGAGAGCAAGATGCGAGTTCGTCTTTCGAGTTCGAATTTGTACGAGAGGAAGAGAAAGAAAGCTCCGTGAGTCGGTTAGATCGAGCTGAATCGAGTTGATAAGGTTAACTGAGAAATACGGGGGCGTAGGGAGGTCAAGTGACCGCGTGGGCGGCATCGCTCGCCAACAGAATATACCGATGATTAAGCTACGCATACAAGTGTACTCTAGTACTTACAAGAGTGCCCTCGCGAGAGTCCTCCTTTCCTTACAGAGAGTAAAGTCGATTCTGACTAGTTGACACCTAGTTAAAGAGGTTTACTCCGATCAAATTTCGGTGTTGGCCTATATTCACATGAAAATATTTAAATTTCATTGAATATTTGCCTTTTCGTTAATCCATTTGAAAGATCTTTTCACCTTTTCTCATATTCGAATATATTTTTATGCTTTAATAATATCAACGATGGAAAGAGATCGATGAAAAATAATTGATCGTTGAAAAGAATAATAATTATTCGTTGAATATTTATGATGACATAAGAAAAATTGATTTAAGTACATTCTAACATTAAGTCAGTTCTAAGCGTAGATGTGTATTTAAAAGAGATCAATCAGCATACGAGTAGATTTTATTCGTGTTACTTTTCTTTTATGAGAAGTAAAATCGATTTTAATTTATACTTTCTTAAATAAGGTCAATTTTATTTTTTACCAAACTTTCATTTTTTGTCGTATACCACATGGTTCGTTGTTTAACAATGTTACGTGATAAATAGAAATATTATTTACATGACATTACTAATCGAATATTCATAAAACATTTTTAATAATGAGTCAATCGTCTCAGAGAATCAATCTCTAAGAGGATTCAAATATGTTCTGATAAAATTAAACTAACCATATCTTGAGAAAACATTTGAGGAAGTTTGGGATATTCAAAGTGACACAAAGTAAGAGATGAATCAGCGTACAAGTACGTTTTATCCATGCGAATTTCTCGTAATACTCACGAGAGTCTTTTGCTTTATTCAGAATATAGTACATAACACTTTCTTAGAAAGAGTCATTTTCATTTTTCGAATAATTCTTAATTTTTCTTATATCTCGTAAAGCTTATTATCTTACAAATAATATTGTTAATACGATAGAAACAGAAAAAGTATTCAAAAGATATTTTAATTAATTATGAAATATTTCTAAAAAATTTTTATCAAAGAAGATTAAAATAGATTCTTCGAAGATATATGAGGAAGTTTCGAATACTCGAATAGATACAGAAAAAGAGAGAGAAAGAGAGAGAGGGAGAGAGAGAAAGAGAGAGAGAGAGAGAGAGAGAGAGAGAGAGAGAGAGAGAGAGAGAGAGAGAAAGAGAGAGAGAGAGAGAGAGAGAGAGAGAGACGAATAAGTGTATGAATACGTTTTGATGTAAATTTTTCATAATATTCATAAGAGTTTTTTCTCTTATTCAGAATATAGAAGACTTAGACTATATCACATCTTAGTAAGAATCACTAATATTTTTTGCTGAACTTTTATCTTCCTTGTATCTCATAAAGTTTATTATCATATAATATTATCAATAGGAGAGAAATAAAGAATCAATATTCACAAGATATTAATTATCAAATATTTATGAAAAATTTCTATCAAAGAAGATAAAAACATCTCGTGAGAATACATTTAAATATGTTATGATCAATCTCGGTTTTTTGAAGACATTTGAAGAAGTTTGGAATACTCAAAGAAATACGGAGAAAGAGAGAGAGAGAGAGAGAGAGAGAGAGAGAGAAGGAGAGAGAGGGATGAATCAACGTACGACTACGTTTCATTCAAGTGAATTTCTAATAAGACTCGCGAGAATCTTTACGCAGAGCAGAGTCGATTCTAAATATTTCATATCTCTTTAGAAAGTATCACTTTTATTTCTTTTTATTAAACTATCGCTCGTTTTATATCCCAATAATATAGTTTATTACTATCTTACAAAACTATCAATAATTCAATAGGAAATAAAAACGATATTCGCAAGTGATTAATTAATTGTCAAATATTTATGAAAAAAAAAGTTTCTATCGAATAAGACTCAACGATATCACGATAATCAATCTAACTATTTATTTTCTGATCAAACCAGATCTTTCAAAAACATTTGAGGAAGTTTGCGATATTCTTAGTGAGACAGATAAAGAGAGAGACCGAGATAAAGAGAGAGAGAGAAAGAGAGAGAGAGAGAGAGAGAGAGAGAGAGAGAGAAAGAGAGAGAGAGAGATGAATCAGCGTGCGAGTACCTTTTACGTGACTTTCTCATAGCACTCGTAAGTTACATTCGGATGTACAACTCACGCTTACGGCTCTCTCTCCGTCGGAGATCCAATGAATAATACAGCCACGGCACAATTAGCTCCGCCGTTTTCAATTTAATCGACGAATTATCAACCCTTCGGGGAACACGGGGCACTCGTTCCCGCAAGAAAAGGCTCCCATACGGCGTACACCAGACTGCGTTTAGAGAAATGAAATCCATCGTGCTCAGCGGGCAGTGCTTTCGCGTCCCAAAGAACTCTCGTAGAGAGATCTTCCTTTTATCTTCTTTTATTATTTTATTCGACGCGTTATCGCGCTCGACATCGCGCACACTAATTGTAATGTTCGTCGATTGCCAAAACGTTAATTCGAGCGAACGTGAAAACCGATCATTTTTCATGCAGGAATAATGATAAGCCTTCCGCCATGATTTCCGACGTTATTCCGAGATCGTATTTAAGATTCGATAAAAATTATACGATACATCGTGGAATGACGATGGAGAAATAAAGAGATATACAAAAATATTCCCGTAGCCCGCAGCTTATCGTCGAAGTCGATTTTTATCGTAGCTTTTCTGTCGGTTACCTTTCAGAAAGAGGAAAAAAGGAAAAAGAAAAAAGAAAATAAAAATATCACTTCGTGTATACAACACGTTGATTTTTCCAATCAAAATTTATACCAAGGATAAATATATAAAGAAAAAAAGAAAGAAAGAGAACAGATAAGATTTTACGAAAACGAAACATTTTTTTACGGGACACATAGAACGTTGTAATTTACTCTCGATCATGAGTTTACGAATAATTTATGAAGGATAACTACTTGCCTCTACCATACTTCGTGAAGTATATTACACGTATTTACCTACCTATAGCGTGCATGCGAGCGAATGCAAAGAATTCTCCAAAAGAGGGAATTTTATTCTCCCTAAACGAAAAAAAGAAAAAAACGAAAAAGAAAAAAAGGGAAAAAGTAAAAGGGAGAGATAAAGAAAGCGAGTGAAGTGTTATCAATGGACACGAGCCCTCGTTTTCCTCTACGCTACGATAATAAAGATCCTACCTGGGAATGGAGGGGGGTGAGAAGAGAGAAGAGTAAGAACGCAGTTCGCGTTAAACGTCTGTTGGTTCTTGGATGCAAATGAGAGTCCGAGTAGAGTGCATATCGTTGGCCTATAATGGTGAAGGAAGAAAGGAAAGGAAAGGAAGAAAGGAAAGAAGGAAGAAAAGAAGGAAGGAAGGAAGGAAGGAAGCAAAGAAGGAAGGAAGGAAGGAAAGAAAAGGAGAGAAAGGGAGGCAGGCACACGCGCGTGCACACGGAGATCCATATATTAACACGCGCGTGCTTGCGACGCGATCGACGACAGCTAGGACGAAGGACAAGCTGCTGCCTTCTGGGTTGGCAGGCCCTTACTAAAGGTTCCCCCAAGCTTTTGCATCGTCTTTTGCGAGGAGTCACTGGAGTAGGATCATTGGAAACTCAAGAAGGTAGCACGCAGACATTTAGGCGCCGGCCTACTCGAGCCAATAAATCGAAGGATGCCTCATTACTAAGCATGTCTCTTTAATTGAAATCTCGTGTTTTTCCGTCGAACCACCATCAACACCATCTCTCGGCATTCTCATCTCTTCTCATCTCACACCAAGGAAAGTTCCAAGTTTTATTTAAACGACTTTTAAGCTAACCCATGGGATATCAGTGAACCCGACCGAACGAGGACGAACGAAATCGTTCACCGTCGAATGGAATTTATGCGATTATTTCGAGAATCGCGTTGGTGTGTTCTCGATTATCTACGACCTTCTTCACTAAATTCTCAAAGTATTGTATGTATTACTACCGACCTATCGTCCTTTTTATCTGCGAAACACGCCGAGACGTTTTAATAATGACTTCGACTCGTCTCCTCCGCGACGAAATATCCGAGGATGGTTATTAAGTTAATTAGGACGGATCCAAGGGAAGTTATTAAAGATGGTAAATCGCG
The DNA here is from genome assembly GCF_905475345.1 of Vespula vulgaris. Classification (NCBI taxonomy): domain Eukaryota; kingdom Metazoa; phylum Arthropoda; class Insecta; order Hymenoptera; family Vespidae; genus Vespula; species Vespula vulgaris. The sequence goes on from NC_066588.1 coordinate 9,495,297, forward strand.
TCTAACCGTTCGCGAGCTTATGTGTATGTGTGTGTGTATCTGTGTGTGTATCTATATATATATACATATATGTTACACGGAAGAACTCGCAAAGTCCATACGAAGAACTCTCACGATCGAGAGAGAGAGAGAGAGAGAGAGAGAAAGAGAGAGAGAGAGAGAGAGGGAGAACGAACGAAAGGTCATGTGCGTGACGTTAATCGAATAACACCTACGTCACGTATATAATTAAAGTTTAATGGAGACACGGATTGCTTTTCTTCAGACGACGACGTACGAATTGAAAACACCTATGCATCTATGTAGATATATAAATATATATGTATATGTATATAAATATATATATATATAATAGCTACGTACTCATGTATAGAAGAAACAGAAAAAGATGGTAAAAACATATTATGTCCTTGCGAGAAAGCATCGATCTGATCGGGCGATCTCGATTTCGTAACGATCGCCGACGGTGCGATTATCCTGTTGGCAAAAAAATGAGAAAAGATAAAAGAGAGAAAAGTATAAGGAATAAAAACGAGTAGAGGGAACGGGGAAAGAAGTAGCGATAGTTCCTAATAGGGATCAACGAGAGAACGAACGTTCGTGGAAGCTTTTTTTAGCCCTCTCTTCCCTCCTTGCTCCTACCTCTCGACCCTCCTCCCGCGCAACGTCACGTCGAGCTATTGTACAGCGTTAATTGTAACTTCAGAACATATCTCGACCCTCTCGGCTAAGAAACGCATTCCGGTTTTCGTCGAACCCGACGAGATCGGTGGAACTCGCGCTCGCGCGATGGTATTGGCAGACTTTTTCTCGACTCGGCTCGTGTCTCTTCTCCCGACATCCGCGCGAATGCGGTAGCAGGGTGTGGTGTGCCTCAGTTCGAAGGAACAGAGAGAGAGAGAGAGAGAGAGAGAGAGAGAGAGAGACAGAGATTGTTATACGTGCTACTGGTTCCCCTTGTGTTATACCACTGAGGCAAGAATGTTCCCCGTGTTGGTTCGATTAATCAGTCGTTTTTCGGTCTCTCGCTCCGGGCCAATAGAGGTAGAAAAAGTTAACGTATGTGATAATGCGCCAGCTATGTCTTTCTCTCTCTCTTTCTTTCTCTCTGTCTTTTTCTCTCTCTCTCTCTTTCTCTCTCTCTCTCTCTCTCTCTCTCTCTCTCTCTCTTTCTCTCTCGTCTCTGTTGGAACGCGGGAGAATCGAATCGTGCGGCATGAAAGGTGACTGCATATAGCTACCTATACCAAAACGGTGAAGCCGAAGAAGAAAGTGCACTGACCCGGAGAAGGGCTAAACCTTTTTTCCCTTCTCAACTCTTTCCTCTTGATTCTTCGTCTCCTCGTCCATCGGTTCTGCAGGACATTCTGAGGACCAAAGTGGAATCAGTTTCCTTTTTTAATATTACGTTATTAGGAACTTTCCAATACTTTGCGAATATCAATAAGGAAAGAAAAGAAAGAAAAAGAGAGAGAGAGAAAGAGAGGGTAAGAGGGTGGTAGAGGGTGGTGTAGGGCATAATTCACGAGGGTGGTGTGTACGTTGTTTCTACATTTTCATGGGAGGCTGTAAGCGGCACTTGTTATGCCGACACATCGCTTAGTCATTACGTTAGGTGCCTTACCCTCTCTCTCTTTCTCTCTCTTTTTCTCTTTTTCTTTCTCTCGTCTTCGGTAGACACGTATCTACCCTCCACGATCGAGAAACAGTTCGTCGACGGGATAGACATTTCGTGCAGCCGGTGTATCCAAAGTTAAAGTTTACACGGCATCATGGATGAGGACAGAGAGAGAGAGAGAGAGTATATACGGGGGTGGAAAAGGGGTGTAAGAGATCGGAGTCGAAGAACGTGATCGCACCATGTGTGATCCAAAGCTGCCCTCGGTGATCGCGTATTATGACTGCTTGTAGATGGCACGTTTGTGGTCCTCCCAACACCCCTTGCCACCCCCTCCAAGACTTTAACGACACATGACGCGAATTTTCCACTTTCGGAAATTCCATTTTCGATCTTCCTCTTCGTCTCTTTTCCCTAACCTTTTTTCTTTCTTATAGTCGGTACCGAAAGAAAAATGAGAAGGTATTAGGTGCAAATTCGTTCTGTTGATTCTCTTGCTTAACCCTCTAATTTACTGCACGCGAAGGTGAACTCCCGACTAAAAGTGGATCATCTTCCGTTTTCTTCGTTCACGAAAGCCACTAAAGATTTCGATAACTTCATGGAATGTTCCAGTTTAATAAGCGCGATAAAATTCGGGAGAAGGGAAATAGAGAAATAGGGAAGGAGTGATCATCCCCAAAAAGGTAAAAGTGGAAAAGCAATAAAGGCTGCAATAAAGCAGCCGTTCGGCTTTCTCACGTTCGTTTTTGGGGTGTAAGAGTTGGGTGGAACGAGGAGGTGGTTGGAAGGTTGCATTGGTGGTTTAGTCGAAAGGAAGGTCGTGGAAGGGCTAAACGACATTAATGTTAGAAGGTAGCTCGCTCATAGAGACGTCCGGTCGCCCAATTACTCCCGCATTAAATCAATGTTCCAGGGGTTGCTCCTGGTAATAAAGTCTAGCCGACATATCTCCACGAGTACCTTCGAAATTCGAAAGACGAGGGAGCTTGAGTCGAAAAAGGGATCTGTTGGAATGTGCTCTCTGTCGTAATATTTGGCTTTAAATCATGTCTCGTTGACAGCTCGACGCCTTTTCTCACACCTTTTGTGATTCATCTCATCAGAGACCCCTTGGTTTCTCTCTCTCTCTCTCTCTCTCTCTCTCTCTGTCTCTCTCTCTTTCTTTTTTTTCTATTCTCGACATAGTTCTAACGATATGGCAGTTAGCTCGTTGGAGACTCGACGACGATTTGCCGCGTCTCTTCGTCTATCGTGCAAGAATAAAGGGAGGTTACGGACAGGGCGCCACTCAACCGCGAGATTACCTTCGCCTACGATTTACGGCGGCGATCTTATTCATAACTGAACTTTCATATAAAAGCTTTTTCCTGTAAGCTGCGACACGCGTTTTAGTCTCACGGCTTAGTTTCGTTTTGACGGGGTAGTTTAGATGGTAGTAGCACGGCCGGGGCCAGGATCTCGAGTAAAAGTGGGGGTGACTGTGAACGTAAGGAGAGGGCCGCGAAGTTGAGAAATCATCGTGCAACATACGTCGTATTTTCTATATAAAATTTGTCAACGTTTCTTTTGAATCGACTTCTACTTCTATTTCGTAGAAATAAAGATTTGAACTTTTTCATTTACAGGTACCGAGACGATGCCCTGTGTTGGACAGACAGGTAAGAGCACCGGTACGGTCGCCTTTCGTTATGCTTTCAAACCAAAAGAAAAAAAAAAGAAAATGAAGAAAAAGAAAAAAAGGAAAAGAAAAAAGGAGTAGATTGGATGGGCAACACTCTTTTTCTCTAGACACTATAATCCGCGAGTTTATTATCGTTTTGGAATATTCGTGACGAAAGGAGGTTGTATATATCTATGTATCGAAAACGTGGCGAGTCGAGAGAAAAAGCTTACGGACTGAATTTCGTTTTATTCCGAGGCACGCACGTCGATAGAAGGAGAGGAAAAAAGAGAGAAGGAAAGAAGGAAGGAAAGAGAGAGAGAGAGAGAGAGAGAGGGAGGGAGAGAGAAAGAGAGAAAGAGAACTCGAAAAGGAATGGAGTCGAAGAAGGCAGCTAGTAGGGATATAAAAGAGCTCGCTCGTGAGGTGATTGATACAGGGAGATTGACGTTGCGACGCAATTCCATTGTTCAAAGTGAGTACAGCGACGCGCTCGCGGCGAGCAATGAGCGAACCAACAAAGTCTCCTCTCAACTGAACTTCTTTTTTACGGATATAAATCAAGTATCTCTCTCTTTCTCTCTCTCTCTTTCTCTCTCCCTCTCTTTCTCTGTCTCAATCTTTCTCTCTCTCTCTTTCTCTATCTATATCTATCTCTGTTTGCACAAGTGACCAAAGGAAGAGAAATCGATCTTCGAATTTTATCGGGATCGCAGATTTTTTTATGAATTCATAATTGGGACAGAGAAAGATAAATAGATAAACAGATAGAGAAAGTGGGAGAGAGAGAGAGAGAGAGAAACGGAGAAAGAGAAAGAAAGAGTAATGGAGAAAAGCGTTTGTAGTTTGATCGATCATCTTCGAGGAGGACAATAAAAACGAATGAGTCTGACCGTTGGAAAGATGGGAGACTAATTACGATCGAACGAAGCTCGGTAATTAATAATCGTTTTATACTTATCACCTCTTCCAAAGTATATAGCGATCGAGGATGGTTATTACTTCGATATAAGTTGGTACGATGAGGGATGAAAAGATAAAAAGAGAGAGAAAGAGGGAGAAAGAGAAAGGGAGAGAAAGCGAGAAAGAGAGATAGAGATAGAAAGAAAAAGAGAGAGAGAGAGAGAGAGAGTTAGGGAGAAATAGTGGGGAGTTGACTCTTAAAGAAGGTCGCTCGCGTATTTTTTGCGGGCCCTCGGATTTAACTGGATGTCGTTACTACGGTGGGCATTGTTGTCGGTCGTGATTCGTTCATCGGTTCAGGCTTACTTTGAAGTCGTTCCAGCTGGGTCTCCCTCTCGAAGAGGCGCGCCGGCAGCCGCGCCGATCCCGATCCTATATTTATTGTATCGAGCAGAAAGAGAAAGAAGGAGAGAGAGAGAAAGATGAGAGTCGGCGCATTCCTCGCGCATGCGCCGCTCGTAATGAGCGGTCTCCAGTCCTGTCTGTCTTTTCCGTCCGCTTGTCCGGCAGCCGACGACGACCGGTCGCCTTCTACCACTTCTCTCTCTCTCTCTCTCTCTCTCTCTCTCTCTCTTTGGACTCTTCTTACCGATTATCCTTGCCGGGCGTCGTTCTTTCTTATTCTCCTTTTATCTTATTTTCTGACTCCCTCTCTTCCGAAACCTCCTTCTTCGTAGCTCGCGGCGCCTTTATCTTCACAACCTCTAGGCTACGTCTCGCGTGCGTGTTCGGGTCGAATAAGACACCCCCTAGAAAGAAGGACGCGTAGCACGCGCCCTCTCTTTCGTTCTCTTTCTCTCTTTCTCTCTTCTTCTTTATCTCTTTTCCTCTCTTTCTCATACTCTTTCGAGATCCTCCGGCTGTCTACGCGAGCTTTGCTTATCGATTCAAATCGCGTGCACCGCGTATGAATGAACGAATGAGTGGGCGAGACGAGCCACCGGTTGAATGGGAACCCCCGTAGATGACCAACGGTAGCTCTCTTTCTCTTTCTTTTCCTCTCTTTCCTCCTATCTCTATCATCTTCCCTTTCTCTCTCTCTCTCTCTCTCTCTCTCTCTTTCTTTCTCTTTCGATCAATCTCTAATCCTTTCGATTACTGTGACAACAACCGAAGCATTTATACCATTCTGCTTACAGCAGAGGATCTCCCGGCTACGGAATGAATTTAACATCCGTAAAAGGAGCCAATTCTCTCCTCCCCCTCCTCCCACCCCGCACTCTCCTCTACCCTCTCCCCGTTTCCCCCCATCGCTATCCCCCGGTTCCATCTCTAATGGATATTTTCGCAGCGAGTTACCTCGCACAGTGTTTCTTCTATTCGCGTCCGTTGGCCGATCTAACCTCATCCTCCCTCCTCCTCCTCCTCCTCCTCCTCCTCTTCCTCCTTCTCATTCTCATCCTCCTGGAAAAGCATCGAGTTCCGATAGCTTAACATCCGTTCATTCATTAATTCAGACCTCGTCCGCAACATCTTTTACCGCTCTCTGGCTACCGTCGAGGTTAACGATTCCACGTAAGAAGGTTGCTCTCCCTCTAATAGCTTGCACCGGCATTCCCCGATCCAAAAAATGTGCCAAACCGCCTCCCTTTACCTCTGCCATCTACATTCCGGTTCTTTCAGTTCACTCCTCGTGAGAGAGAGAGAGAGAGAGAGAGAGAGAGAGAGAGAGAGAGAGAGAGAAAGAGAGAGGGAGGGAGAGAGGGAGGGAGAGAGGGAGGGAGAGAGAAAAATAGAAAGAGAATGAGAGCCGTAGCGATCGGAACGAACTCTTGGAAATTTTCTCCGCCGAGGCCTGTTGATGGATAATTCTGAAATTGAGATCGAACGAATCTTCGATATAGCCTTCGAATTTTTGATCGAGGCTTTCGATCCGTTTTTATATGTTTTTTCTTCTTCTTTTCCTTTCTTTTTTCGTTTTTTTCTTCTTTTTGTCTCTCTATTTTTTTTCTTTCTTTTCTTTTCTTTTTTTCTTTTTTTTATAGTTTAAACGAACGTAACGAGGTAACCTTTAAAACGTACGAAGAAAGGAGCATAGGATACGTCGAAGGCGTCGAGATTAGCTCCCGTTTAGAAACGCGATTAGAATACGAGATAAAGAGACCCTCTAAGTCACTGTCCGAGATTCTAATTTATAATCTAACGTATAATCATAACGAGTCGCGTTTGAATTTTTTTTTCTTGGTTCAATGTGTAATGACGTAACGGTGGAAATACACGCTTATATATATAGGTGGACGGTCTTTTGTCCGTGCTGATCTTCGCTCACCTATCGAGGTGTTGAAAACCCGTAACGAATCGACCGCGAAGTTCCTTCCGACACGGAGATTCCATCTCGCTGAGGCCTTAACGGACCCTATCGGACCTCTTTCAAATGGTCCCCTTTTGTAACTTCTCGCTTCTGAAGACTCTCACACCTGTATAATATGTTTCAAGATTTCTTAGAGAACGAGGATTGCTTACGTGAATCTACTTGCGAGCTAATACCTATGATTTTGGAAAGTCGATCGATCGATCTAGGAGAACACGAACGTCGAAGTAGAACTTATTCGAGTGGCAATGAGTGTCATCGTGCTGTCATAGTAATAGCGTACCATAAGAAGTCTCGTTGTAAAAGCAGTACTCCGTGAGTTTGACTTTAGACGAGGCCGAGAGTAGGTACATAGATGCTTACCGGTCTGGCTAGTTGCCTGTTAAGGCAATATAAGATCTCGTGTAACCGGGCTACGCTTCACTTTTTCTCTCGTTGGAAAAGTATTTCTCTCTTTCTCTCTCTTTTCTCTCTTCCTCTCTATCCCTATCTCTATCTCCCTTTTTCTCCGTCTTTCTCTTTAATAATCACCCAACACAACTTTTCAACGTTACTTCGAAATCCAAGACATTGCAAATGAATCTCTTTTCTCGCTCGATCTTCGATGTCTTCTCTTCCTCTCTGCTCAGGACGGGTAATCGATAATCATTAGTCACTCGGCTCAGCGATTACCATGGACAAGAGCTCGCTATAAGGCAAGCAAAATGGAATGAAACGAAAGTGTAAAGCGTGAGTTTACTATCTGTGGTGTAGACTCCGATCTCTTCCCTTAGAAAATCAGAGGGTATAATCCCATTGGGTTTTAATCGATGATCCCCTTTTACCAAGGCAAACGCTACGAGTTTCGGGAGACCGGGAGAGTTAGAAAATCAGAGGGACATTGTCGGCGGTGGTGTACACGTATATATTGCACGCACAGATAAAGATACTTCGTAGATGGTGGTAAGGGAGTTTTATTGCCGTCACGGGACTCGCGTTCCGAGTTAAATGAAGACGGAGAGCTCTTCTGGTTTCTCTTCCTCTTGATCTCTTCGACCTAGCGATAACGTCATTCGAAAGAAAAACCGTAAAGAACAGGATTAGAATTGGTTGTTAAGACGAACGGTGACCGACTCGCCACACGATCTCGCGGTTTTCTTTTATGTTAAAGCGTGTGGTTAAGGGCAGGATCATGAGTGAACACGAGTCCGAACACGAGTAGGCTGACTTTCGAGGGGCGCGCGCAACGTCAATTCGCCGGAAAGTTCGGAGAGAGGGGACGTTTCACGAAGGGTGGAAGAAGGTTCGAAGCGCGAGCACGAGGCCGACACGCGCCTTCGCTCGATGACACTTAAGCACTACACATGCCAGTGTTCTCGACCCGCGTCCTCTCGAATGCTCCAACTTTTATCGGAACTTCGACGTTGTCTTTTTTATTTTTCTCTATTTCTGCTTTCTTGTTTTTTCTTTTTCACTTTTTGTTTTTTTTTTCTTTTCTTTTCTTTTCCCGATCACGATGCATTCAAAGAAAAAGTGCGTGTCTTCTCTCGTAGTCAGATGGAAGGTCGAAAGATCGTCGTACGAAAGGATAGTGAAATTGTGGACATTATGAGAAATTTTTGTTTATCGGTGTTTAATCTTTGTTCGTAAAAAAAGAGAGATAAAGAAGAGCTTCGAAAGAGAGAAGAAAAAATACGGAGAAAGAGAGAGAGAGAGAGAGAGAGAGAAAGTGAAAGAAAGAAAGAAAGAAACAAGAGATCGATCATGGACACGGTAGAGGCATATAACGGAACGTGGCAAACGCCGAACTTGTGCATCGCGTATAAACAACATCGAGCAACGATGCAATTGCAGACGATCAATAACGAATTTCATTCGTGGTTTCGTTCTAGGAAACCGTCCCTGGACGACGTCGGGAATCCTACTTCCGTCAACGCACGGTGAGTACATTGTGAATCCTCATTCGTAAACGACAAATTGTCACGTGATCACGAGGATAATGTTAATTCGCTGATACGATAACGCGAAACGTCAAAGGGGATTTATATGTATATATATATATATTTTATATAAATATTATTATATATATATATACAAACACGATTGTTTTATAAATCTTGAAATGAATTTTTAAATGAATTTTTTTTCATGAGATTATCAACATATTTTATAACATCTAGTCAGCACAAGATGATATCGTTCTTTCGAGGGTACAACGTGGCAGGTAAAACCGTCTTAAAAGGGGTTTTACGTTATCGCTCCCGATCATCTGTCCCTCGTCCTCCATCGAAATCGGCCTATATCCACAGCCGTAACAATTGAACCCGTAATAGAATCACATTTATTCTTATTACCGGCCGAGGTCAAGCGACCGAGCGAAACTTCGACCTTTCGCCTAACTCGCTTTATTTTATCCCAAGCATTCGAACGTTCTCTCTAAACTTTTCTCTCTCTCTCTCTCTCTCTCTCCTTCTCTTTTTATATCTCTTTTTTTTCTCTTTTTTCTCTATCTTCTCTCTCTCTCTCTTCAGAAATTTCGTGTTTAATCGTTCGAAGACATTTCGATTTTACAAATAATTTTATCTCGTTCATCTTTTCTCACTTATTATTTTTTTGTATACGTAAATATATACGCGATATATTATATTTATTGAGATTAATTCAAAATGATCACATAAGTTACATGAAGATTGTACGATCAGATGAATGCTATATATATATGTGTGTGTGTGTGTGTGTGTGTGTGTCTTTCTATCTCCTGCTTTAGTTTTTAGTCCCGCAGAAGAATAAGTCAAGTTCTTTGTTTCCCCCGCTGTGCGAAGATGCCGCCTTGTAGATACATGTCTGTCGTGCGACTACGAGATGCTCGTTAAGAACGACGATGATCAACGACCAGATCGAGAATCATTCTTTGGTATCATAAAAGAAACATACGAATGGAGAAATGAACGAAACTATCGCAGAACGTATTGATTCGAGCTGATCTGAGAGATTTAATTATAAAAACGTTTCATTTTATAGATATGTATGTGTAAGTGTATGTACAATACGTATAACATCAATTCTAGATGACAATGGAATATTTATTACTCGATATATCGATTTAAAGTGGAAGATTGAATAATATAATCAAATTGCATCGAAGCACGGGCACGTATCTCTTTGAAGCGATAAATAAAGCTTCGATTTGTCTAACCAATAATTTGTTGAATAATTTTGCTTCGGTTCTTTCTGTCTATACATACTTACGTAAGTATATCTGCGATCATTAATGGCGTTAGTGGGGATATCCTTTCTGTGACCGAGTTTCCCTTTCTGTTAATCATACGTATCCGTTTCTGTTTATACTACATCGAGGTATCATCATAAGCGATAAAATAATGTTTTAGTAAAATAAATAATATGTGTAAAAAAACAATCTGATCCAGCAATGATAACTATATAATAGCATGGTAATTTTTTGTCGATATAGTTATTTATGAATAATAATAAGTGAAAGTGTGATCTGATAAAAGATAAATGATTCTCGATTCAGATGGATATTAAATATCCATTAGATGGAATTATTATAAAGTAATAAACATTAAATTCTTCGCGTGTCAGTGCGTGTTTGCGTACCGTGTGTGGGAAGCTTTTAATTCAAAGTGTCTTACAGACATCATTATTTACATTATCCTTAAATAAAATGAAAAAGCTGTCATCATTGACTTGTTATTTGCTTGTAGAGAGATATCATTACTTGTATCATGCATTTTCATTAAACACTTACGCATACATGCTGATATTTTTTTGCTAATGAAATAATAAGCAATTGATCGGATGTAGCTTTTAAATTCAGAAAATTTTCACAAATTACTTCATTATTTACGTTACGAATAAACTGATAAATTACGTACGAATAAACTGATAAAACTGATATAATTTAATAAATAAATCAAGTCAATAAATGAATAAATAAATAAATAAATAACTGAAGAAAATGAGAAAATTATCATTGGTTTGACAGATCTTTACTACTTATGATACATATTAATATTTCATATTGATTTTCAATATTTCACTTAGAACAGATTCGTAGATAAAGAGAGAGAAAGAGAGACAGAGATAGATAGAGGGAGAGAGAGAGAGAGAGAGAGAGAGAGAGAGAGAGAGAGAGAGAGAGAGAGAGAGAGAGAGAGAGAGATAACATAAGATACAGAAAGGAAAATTTGGTTGCATGGGAAATTTGTGGGAGGAAAGAGATTCCCCACTATGAGAAATTAATGGCCGCAGGTGTACGCTGAAGAAAACCGGAGGCATGCATGTAGCTTCCTTTCAACGCGGAGATTCTTCTTCAGCGGCGTCCTCTTCGACTGTTCGTCTCTTTGACCGTTAGCAGCGTGTGCTGCTCGTGGTGAAGGCTCATGGCAAAGGGGACACCCTTCTCGCAGGACTATTAATATTAATGCGTTCCGTCGTTCTCGGCGCATTGTGTTCACTCTCGCGGACTCGCGGTCCAACGTCACTCGAACTCGTCTTGGGACTTCCGATGGCTGAAGGTGTCGATATTTCTTCTGTATTTATCGATACTGTTAACGTTAATCTTTCACATCGTATCAAATTTAGCGAATTTAGTATCGTGAGAGATTCATCGTTTAATAACATGAATTGAGTCATAATATATATATAAATATATAAATATGTAAATAAATATGTAAATATATATATTTATATATATATAAAATTAATGATGCTTCTTAAATTAATATTGGAAATTCCTCTACGATTATTTTTTTAAATAAATTTATGGTAAATGTATCTATTCCTTGTTTTTCTTGAAATAATCAAACTATATATGAAACATTGTAATTACATCTTCTAAACAATAATTCATTCATGGATGAAACCATTAATATTTATTAAAGAAAAAAAAACATACAATATTAATATTTATCAAAGAAAAAAAAATATATCTCTTTTTCTTAGTTATTTCGAGTATTATAACAAACAGAACACATTTAATATATGAACAATTCTGTTTTATATATCTTCATTGTATGTAACAAATATCTCATATCTACTTACTGCTAATGTATATCTGTATTATATTTTCGTCTATCTAAAATTTTATTTGGAAGATTTGGAAAACTTTTTTATTCGTTAGATATAGTATTATCGATGTTCGTTGTTTCAAGCGAACTTCGAGATGATCGAGAAAGGGAATTGTGTCGATGCCATGCTCTCTTTCTCTCTCTCTCTCTCTCTCTCTCTCTCTCTTTACGCTCCTTCTTTACGCTCCTTTTCTACGCTCACTCGGACTCCGAGACGAATCGGTCGAGATATGGTATGGTAGCCGATCATCCGTACCATGCGCTTTCTTCTCCTCTAACTGTACGCCTACGCGAAGCTCGCTCCGTGCGCTTCGCTACGCGCCTTTTCTTCGACACGGTTCTATTCCTCTCTCTTTCTCTTTTTCTCTTTCTCTCTCTTTTTTTCTCTTTTTTTCTCTCTTTCTCTCTTTTTCTTTCTCTCTCTTTCTCTCTCTTTTTCTTTTTCTCTTTCTCTTTCTCTCTTTCTCTCTCTTTCTGTTTCTTTCCTTCTCTCTCTCTTTTTTTCTTTCTTTTCCTCTTACTCTCTTTCTGTCTTGGCAAGATCGATCGATCGATCGGGAATCGAATCTCGATCGATTCGCTCTATCCGAAATTACACTCGTCACGCCTTGTATGGGCCTACGTAGAGTATTTTATACAGAAGTAAGGACGGTTTCCTTGCCTTCGTCCTTCGTATGTATTGCAAAGTAATAAAAAGAAAGAGAATGATAGAGGACTAAAAAGGAAGTTTATTAGAGGTTTATTATACCATGACATAAGTCCAATAAATATAAAAACAAAAAAAAAGAAATGAAAAAGAAAAAGAAAGGGGTAACGACGTGAAAGTAATGTGACAGATAAATTATCATTTAAAATTATCATTTGTTCGAAGAAAACTGAATAATTATATCGAATAATTTTCATCGATATGACTAAAGAATTTATTTCAATGACGAATACGGAGAAAGAATTTCGTATGGAATATAAGGATAAATTGATTATCATAAGAGGATCAAGATAAAGAGAGAGATAAAAAGAAATGGAAAAGGACTAAAAAGAATTTATTATTCCATGATGTTCGTATTGAGAAAATAAGTGACTTCGATAAATACAAACAAACAAAAAATAACAACTACACTGTACAATGATGTTGGAAAAACATTAAATAATTATTTTGTATTATGAAAAAGGATCTATTTCCAATGATACAGAGTTTCGTACGGAATATCAGGATAACTAGATTATTGTACGAACGTCGAGAAAAAAGGGAGAGGGAGAGGGAGAGAAAGAGAGAGAGAGAGAGAGATGGAGATACTCAGGAAAGTATGAAAAAGGTCATAAGTACGAAAACCCTGTGGGGTGCCAGGCTCGCAAATCTTGTCTCACCCGATAGCCCGATGATATAAAGAAAGGATTATGCGAGTTATTCAGATTCTCGATATCCATCATCTTGAATTATCACGCCGCGAGTTCGAGAAAGCTCTCAAAGAGTTATTATTCTGGATCGGTGATTTAATGCTCGCGCCACCTTACGCACGATCGCGTACAGAGGAATTATGCGCTAGGCCAGGTTGTCTCGTTGCTGGTGCACACGGCGTTGCGGGAGTTCGCTCTGCTTTTTGTTACGACGATGAGTTACAACCGTGGCACGACTCGGAGCGATTACGTTGTAGATACGTACCGACGAAACTCGACTAATCCCCCGAAGCTCTCCGAAGGATATGAAAAAAAAGAAAAGAAAAGAAAAGAAAGGAAATGAAAAAAAAAGAAAGATAGAAAAATAAATCGTGGTCGAATTCTGTCTGTCTTTCTTCTTTTTTCTTTTTCCATCTTTCTTCCCTTTTTTTTCTTTTTTTTTTGTTTATCATTCAGAACGATTTTCGTGACTCGCGGAGGGCATTAAAGGTTGATTGGAGAGTAACGCGAGTTGTGAGTGACGTAGATCGAAACTAAGGTCAGAGACTAAACAGGTCGAGCAGGTTTTAAGTAGTCCGTAGACGTCTCGCAAATTAGAAGAACGTGCATCCACCGAGCGCACGTGGCTGCCCAGAGCAGACCGCCGAATTTCTGCACGTGGGTTGCTCGGAATTCCTAATAAGTCAGTGACTAGACAGAAGTCTTGTATTCCTATCGGCCGCGGGCAGGTTGTTCACGGTAGCGAGAGAAAGAAAGAAAGAGAGAGAGAGAGAGAAATGGAGTGACGTCATGGATACGTGGGATTCCTCTCGAGCAGCTGGGTCACGTGCTGCGGCAGAACGTGAGTCTAACTCAAATGCGAATCCCGGAGAACCGTTCTGAATCGAATCCCAAACGAAGCCGATCGAAAACGTCCGACTCGACGCCTGCTTCTTCTTTTTCTTCTTCTTCTTCTTCTTCCGCGATGGACCCCTCGATCGTGTATACCCTTTGTGGCCAGGATGGAAATCGTTCCATTCGGTGCCCTCGTCCCACCGGTTGACCCAATCAACCTGCTCTCGTCTTTATCGTTCATGTATCCGAATTTGAACAATGTTAAGTTCATCGTCCTGAAATATCGGCTAGGGTTATTATATAAATATAATAACTACGTAGGCTCATTAAAGTTCAATTAATAGAATACATTAATTAAAACCGCACCGATCGATTTGAACTTTTAAGAAAGATGTATCATATTACGAGTATAGGGAGTAAGTATCGTCAATGTTCAACCAAGTTACGTACGTAGGTACGTAAGTACGTACGTACGAGGAGAGATACAGAAACGGCTCTTTTTACTCGAATCCCGAGAGTAAAATACTGCGCGTGATCGAGATACTGTCGCTGAAAATCCCTTAACGCAAAACCCAGGGAGAGTAACAACGGGCATTTTCATTAGTCGAGTGGACTCGCCGAACGGTAGATATTTGATTCGGTTTTTATCCCGGTGGTCGGCATTCCAGGCTCCGCGGTCGCTTCGCGACTGCCAACGGAAAAACGCCCGCAAAGCTGACTTCTCGATCGCGACGTAAGAAGAAATCCCGTTTAGGAGCAAATAATATTACCTTTAAATATGCTGCCAGCTCTAACTCCACTCCCCGTATTATTTATACGGAGGTAGAATCCGAAGTTCGTTGGTACGCGATAAAGAAACCCAATGTCCAAAATCCGATGGTTGATCGTATCGCAAGGATCACGGGGATCATCGGTGTCCTTTTAATTTCAACATGGACCATCCGTTTAACCGACCGAGTAACGTTAACTCTACCTACTATCGCGTTTTCCTAAGATCGACCAGTCGGTATCTTTTGAATGTACCTGTAAACTAAGTGGTTGATCTTATCTAATCTTAATATAATTGCGAGCGTACGTCATGAAATTGCTTATTATACTATGGAGAAGTTGATTCGGGAACTATAATACGGGGTTCGAAAATTAGCTCTACCTGTCCGCCTACCTACGCCACGGCGATGATAATGTCTGCTTATAGACATAACTACCTATGTGCGCCAAACTACCCATCTCTCTCTATCTCTCTCTCCCTCTCTCTTTCTCTCCTTCTATCTTTCTCTATAGGTTGAAAATAATCTTCGCGATTCTTTCTCCTCTTCTCTTCTTTCCTCTCTCGACCTACCCTTACTCCTCCTCATTCTCAACCTTTTCCTCTTTGGTCTCGTTCGCTCTCGAGCCCTTGCCAAAACTAGTTTATAAAACGAGCCCAGGCTCTCGAACTGCTTTCTTCTTGCGATCCAATGACCTTCCTGTCGTTGAGCCATTGTGACGAAGCTTGTTTGTGTTGTTACAGATTTGAGGAGAGACACTACGCTTTCGAAAGGTATGCTTTACTCTTTGCTAAGCCAATCAATCCCGTTGCATGTGTGTCCTTTTTACGTTGCTTTGATTCCCTTTTTCTCTTCTTTTTTTCCCTTTTTCTTTTCTCTTTCTTCTTGAATCTGAGACTTGTAATACAATGTCCGAATTTGCTCACGCTTTTTCTCGCATGTTTCTTCTGTAGCTATGTGTATGTAGTATATGTATGTAGTAACCGTTACAAAGACGGGAAGAAACTTTACAAGTTAAAGCGGTGGCAACGAACGAACGTTTATAAAGGACGATCAAAAGAGATTCGCGCGTCCGATAGTTACGAGTGAAACCGCAAGTGGGCCGGCTCCGAAGTAATTATTGCGCGTCTCGACAATTAACTTTTTGTCGGCTCGCGCGAACCTCTATGATTTCGCAGGAGGTATAGAGAAATAATAACGATCGGATATTCGGACCCGATCGAATCGTTTCACTTCTTTTTCTTTTATCTTTATCTTTTTCGTTTTCTTTTTATTCTTATTCTTATATCTCCTACTATTCTTAACAGGTTTAAAGTTATCCTCGAAAATTTTCATTTCATCTCGTCAGAATTAAAAAGAATAAAAATAAGAGCAAGTGAAAGACGAAAACGAAGACGAAGACGAAGAAGAAGAAGAAAAAGGACTATGTATCAGTCATTTGCAATGATAATTTTTCGACTCGCCGTCGTCGTCGTTGTCGTCGTCGTCGTCGTCGTCGTCGTCGTTGTGTCGTCGGCTACATCTTCGACGTATTCGTATTCGTGCGAGAATGAAGGGTGTAAATCGCGTTCATGTACGTAAATATTCGGCGTTGAGAGGGTAATTATGTAAAAGGAAAAGAATTTGTAAGCGTAAGAAAGGAATTGCAGAGCAGCGCCGAAGAGATTCGAAATCGTTCCGGAGTATAGGTACTACCTACCTACCTACCTACCAGCCGGGAGAGTCGTTGTATTATAATGTGTCGAAACGAATGCTTTTGTTTCCCGAATGAGTTACCGGGCCTCTTCGACCGTGTGTGCCGGCTGCCTTTTGTGGATTGCGCGCTGCTTCATTTGCCGCGGTTCAAGGTGGGCCGAGAGGGCCGTTTTCGTCCACTCTCAGAGAAAGAAAAAAATAAAGAGAGAGAGAGAAAGAGAAAGATTCAAGAGGTCGAGGACCCATCCTTTTCGTCTGCTTTCGAACTTCATCTGCTTTCTTCAACATCTACGATCTTAAAGTATTATTATTTGTCAGGAAAATTTTTTATCTCAAGTAATTATCATCATCCGTTTCTTATTTTCATACGATATGCTTCATTTAAATCCTTTCAGATAAACTTGAGCTTAATTTCATTAAAAAACATTTCTCTCAGTTATTATGGAAATTTTTTATTATGTTTATTTTGAATGATTATGTTATTATATATATATATATATATATATATATATATATATATATATATAGAATAATTATTATGTTAATTTTGAATGAATAATTATGAGAGGATCCAATTCGTGACATATACAACTAATAATAAAATCTATCTTGTATTTAATTATATTATGATTATAAAGAAAAATTTATAATTGATTTAGATATTTTTTTCGATCACACGAGATTCGTTCGATAATCTTTATCTTTCAATATTAATTCTTCTTTTTTTTCTTTTCCCGTTGATTCGTTTCCACCTTTCGCGAGTTTCTGTCGACGGAATTGCTATCTCCACACTATCGTTACTTGTAACGTCATTCTCTCCGAGAACGCACGACAAAGTACAAAGGAGGGACAATTACGTATAGGTTTTATCAACATGTCGACGGATTTTAATATACCTTCCTTTAATGACGTGCTCGATCGAGATTCATTGCATACGCATGAATCGAAGTACTTTATAAAGCGGAAAAGTAAGTCGGAATGCAACTAATGGAACAGGATCGAAGGGCAGAGTATAGTATACGTATAGAAAGATATATATATATATATATATATATATATATATATATATAGAGAGAGAGAGAGAGAGAGAAAGTGAGTTCGAGGATTCAGTTCGGCACAATTCCGATCCCTAGGATCGTCTCTTAAAAGGCGTTTTAAATCGGTGCTCCGTGAAAGAGAATCTCATACAGATGGAAGCATATAAAGGAATTCCACCAACCCTAGTGCTTTATCTCTCTTTCTCTCTCTCTCTCTTTCTCTCTCTCTTTCTTTTTTCTTTTCCCTCGTTTTGAACATAGACTGGCCTATCCGCGAACTTCATTATTGATTTTTTCGAGGTTCGTCACGTTTTTCTTTTTCTTTTTCTATCTTTCTTCTTTTCTTTCATCTAGCATTTATTTTCGTCCTTCCTTCTGTTTTTGTTTATTTATTTATTAATTTTTTGTTTGTTCATTCTAAGAATTCCAAAAGAAATTTAGAAGATCGACAGTCTTTTCGGTTTTTCGTCGCAGAAGCCTTTAAGCTAATAATAACATTTTCGATCGGATCTTCCGTGGATGGTTTTGAGATATCCTGAGATAATACCTAAGGGAAGGTTAGGATAATGGGTCGAAGGTTGACGGAGGGGTGGAAATGGCTACGGGCGACGAACACTCGACGGTACCGCAACTTCGAGATTCGATAAGCCTGCTAGGATCTTTTATTAGGATCTACTCGACACCCTAGCTACGCATCGGGTTAAATCAACGAAAGGACATCGCGTACTTGTTTCTCGCGACTTGTTGTCGCGGGGAAGAAAAGGAAAAAAGAAAAAAGGAAAAAGGAAAGAAAAAAAACCATGGCTTTTTTATTTTTCATCATTGAATGGATGATAATCGGGTGAGATCGAAATCATGGTACTATCGATTTCTCTATCCATCGAATAGCCAAGCATTAATAAGCAAAAAAGGAAACGTGTAGGGGAGATTTCGTAGAAGCAAAGCGATGCTACTCGTTTATTCCATAAATCTCTCAATAAATAACGGGACATATTGGTAGTGCGATAGCACGTTGGATACAGTGGCTGTTTATCGTATTCCACAAATGCGCCGGAACGCATTTAAAATGTATCGAACTGTCACGGTTTAGTGGTTTTCCCGATTTTGACATTTTTCATCGACGCCTGACTGTATCCTAGAAAGAGAAAGAAAGAGAAAGAGAGAGAGAGAGAGAGGGGGGGGGAAGGCCCTAACGCAGGGTGCGCCTTTAGGATTAGAGAGTTATTGTGTGTTCTAAATGCGTCGGTCAAGGGGGAGTGAACAGGACCCCCTTTCCCACTTTCGACAGGGTAATCCTGACCATAAGAGACCAACAAGCAGCCCTCCTAGCAACGTACCTCGCGTACTTTGTGGCCTTGACGATCTCGCCATGTGCTTCTCCATAGCTCGTTTATGCTACGGTGGTGCATGCTTGTGTTTTATACCTTACCGATTTACTTTTATCGTGTTATAATAGCCCACGAGCTCGGAATTGCTCTCAAGAAGAAGAGACGATTTTGATCCTAGTCGACACACCTACATACACGTATAATCGTATACACGTATACATACACGTACATATATATATATATATATATATATATATATATATATATATATGTAGTTTAGAAGATAAAGATAAAAAGAGAAAAGAGAAAAGAGGAAAGAGAAAAGAAGAAGAAAAAAAAATAATCGAGCCAGCCATCCCGGTATATTGTCCTATAGGATTTCAAGCTTATTTTCATACATACATATTTGCCTATGTCGTTTACGATAGTAGACACCGTAATGTGGATTCTGATTTTCTTCAGAAAACGAGTCGAAATTGAAATTTATAGAACGAAATAGATGGACGAATAGACGGCGTTGCGTAGTTAGTTAGAAAGCTTCCACCAAGGTCCTTTATTTCCTTCCCTACGGGATCTGTGTAAGTATAATACGTATCAAAGCAACGATGCTAATTCTTGCGACGGGAAAAGTGCTTCGGCTCGATTAATCTCAATATATAGACGATAGGAAGACAAGTAGTAAGAGAGTATGGGTCCTCCTAATCTGCATGAGCAGATTGCTTTGAGAATTGACACCGAGGATTTTGTGGCTCCCTTCGAAAGTGCTATAGCGATTCGTGTTTCTATGTGAGAGGAGACTTCTCATCTTGAATCAAACCCTTGGCCAACGTCGTCTTATCCTTATAGCCTCTCCTGGAACTTTTGCCACAAGACACGAACTCGATGCATATATTAACTACGTTTAATTGGCAAGAGGACACCCAAGGACGAGACGCGGAAGGATTCGTACATTGCTCTTCGTTATCGGTCGAGTACTACTCGACGTATCGAGTACCACGGACTGCTTGAGTTCTTACCGAATTTCCAAGAAAACGAATACAAAATGAAAGAGAGAGAGAGAGAGAGAGAGAGAGAGAGAGAGAGAGAGAGAGAGAGAGAGAGAGAGAGAGAAAGGGAAAGAAAGAGAGAGAAATAAGAGAGTGCAAATATTCATCCGTCGCGTTTCTCGTTATCGGTCGTTGTCGGTTTCGAGTACTACTTCGATGTATCGAGTAGCACGAGCTACTCACGATCCTCCTTCGACGAAGACTGAAATAAAAAGAAAGTACAAATATGTTTGCTCGCGCGTCGTTAAGCACGACGAATTCTTTCATTTCCTCTGTCTCTTTCTTTCTCGCTCTCTCTCTCTCTCTCTCTCTTTCTTATTTGCGTCCTTTCTTCTTACTCGATCGTCTCCGACATAATCGTATCTCCAAGCGCGCGTCGTTAAGATTAATGGTTATTAAAAGGAATACTTTTTTCCTATCGAGCGTGCTCGATATTCATCTGTCTGCCAGTTCGTAAAGAGCGCAACGTCTTTTCCCCTCTTCGTGATGCTCGGAATTTGACGCGCGATTGAGCGCGTTTCTCTCGAACGGACAAAGACATTTTTATCGTCACGTGAAAGGAAAAAAAGAAGAGAGAGAGAGAAAGTGAGAGTGAAAGGGAGAGAGAGAGAGAGAGAGGAGATACACCAAATTTTATTGGAATCGTATCATTAGTTCGCACGATTAAAAGGAACGCTTCATTAATAAAGATGAATAATACCAGTCTCTAAATTAATACTAACAATACTCGAGACAATGTTAATAGTAATAATAATAATAATAATAATAATAATAATAATAATAATAATAATAATAATAATAATAATAATAGTAATGATAATAATAATAATAATAATAATAATAATAATAATAATAATAATAATATAATAATATTATTATTATTATTATTAATATTATTACTATTATTATTGTTATTATTACTATTATTATTATTATAAATAATCTGTTAATATTTCGTATACAAATGTATGATGATTTTTGGGAACCTTCTCAAATTATGATTATAATTATCATCATAATTATAATAATAATGATACACAATATATTGGAATAAATGAATTATCATCAACGAAACAAGACTATAGAATAAATCGGACATCACATTAATTCAGAAACAAGAAAATAACACAATTAAAAGAAATATCCATACCTAATACATCAAACATATAGAAGAAAATAGGAAAGAAGATAGAAAAATAATACATACAACTCGCTGAGGAAATCAGAGAATTATGAAAAAGTTGAAATAATTCCCATCGTATTATCAACCGCAGAAGTTATACCAGAAAACATTCATCAATACATTCGTACATTACAATTACATCTAAACATACAATTACAGAAATCAGTACCATCCTGGACACATGTGAGGTTACAATCATAAAAAGATTCTACATAAACAATATTTTTTTACAAAAGTAAATACAATATAAACAAACAACCATAAAGAACAGTATTCACCATTTCGTACCAGATACAAGGCACATTTATGAAAGAAAATACATGGAGAATATAAGAATAAGAATAAGAATAACAATCGTAACAATAACAATAACAATAACAATAACAATGACAATGACAATGACAATGACAATGACAATGACAATGACAATGACAATGACAATGACAATGACAATGACAATGACAATGACAACGACAACGACAACGACAACGACAACGACAACGACAACGACAACAACAACAACAACAACAACAACATCAACAATAACAACACCAACAATAACAACAACAATAACAACAACAACATCAACATTAATAACAATAACAACAACAACATCAACAATAACAACAACATCAACAATAATAACAACAACAACAAAAACCAACAATAATAACAACAACAACAAAAATATCAACAATAACAACACCAACAATAACAACAACAATAACAACAACAACATCAACATTAATAACAATAACAACAACAACATCAACAATAACAACAACATCAACAATAATAACAACAACAACAAAAACCAACAATAATAACAACAACAACAAAAATATCAACAATAACAACAACAATAACAACAACAATAACAATAACAACAACAACAACAACAACAACAACGACTATGACGACGATGAACGATGACGACAACAACAACAGCAACAACAATAACAAACATAAACAACAACAACAATAGTAGTTGTAATAATAACAAAAATAACGACAACAATAACAATACCAACAACAATAATAATAATAATAATAGAATAGAATAGAATAGAATAGAATAGAATATCGATAATATTCATCATATAATAAATAATCTGCTAATAATCTCCTGTAAAAATTATGATTTTTCGGAATTTTTTCAAAGGATTTTTTTCATTTTCTCTTAAGGGGAAGATGAAATGCATGCCGAGCAACTCCTTGCACGCTCGACCGATAATAAGAAAGGACTACTAAGCGGGGAGGATTATGAGTAGTAGCGTGAACGAGTCGTTCTTTACCATACCTAAGGAAATACCGTTTTTCACTTGTAAATATATGGAAATTGTTTCCTTGTCAGTCTTTCGACTCCTTTGAAAGAATGGTCATTTCTCCGCTCGATCGAATGCACTTACCGAGCTGTCGCGATGGCAGAAGCGTATTTTAAATAGCGCCTGCATTGTATCTACTCTCTATACGTCGAGCGTATGCACTGTGAAAAAACGATGATGGCGTCTCGTCTGTGATGGATTTTATTTGCTTGTGTTGTGTTTTTCTTTCTTTTTCTTCGTTCCTTTCTCTTTTTTTTACTCTCTCTCCGTGTCGAGAAGAACACATGCGGATGTTGATTTCTTTAAAAATTGGAAGGTACGTTACTTACATTTAAACAAAGAAATTAGAAATAAATAAATGCAAAAGTATATTTTCAACTCGAGTTATACGTACGTTCAACTACGTTTTTCTTTTTTATAATGAAGTAAAAGATTTTAGATATAACTATGCTTGTACCTATGCTTCTTATTTTCATTTTATTTTATTTTATTTCCTTTTCAATTTAAAAAAGAAAGCAACGATACAAATAGATTTAAACGATGCAAACATTAGTTCACATTTATTTATTTAATATTACATAATAATAGAAACTTTCAATTGATTTTTATTTCTTTTCCCTTTTTTATAGATCGTTATTTATTAAAATAAAAAAAATACAAGAACATATCATTTACGAAAAATTAATTTTCAACAATATCAGCGTACCAGTTAAAATATAATAAAGAATTTTTATTTCATTTTTTTCAAAATATACTTTTATTATATGAAATAAATTCCATTTTAAAAAAACAACAATAACAATTTATTTCATAGAAAATCTGATTTTACGAGACAACGATAAACGTATCTAATTTTTCTTTCACCCTTAAATTTCAATTTTCGATCAAAATAATCGATTCGTTTCGTGCAACATCACTTTAGATTCGAATGTCATTCACAAAAGAAGAGAAGATTCGATGGGTAGTGGAGCGAGAATACTTTTTGATCGGACGTAGCTTTGGCATTCTAAACGTTTCGTTTAATTAGCGAGATGCGTTTTTTCGCGGCTCGTAAAGGGAAACGGAGTTGGTGATTACGCGAGGGTGAGAGAAAGGGAGAGAGAGAGAGAGAGAGAGAGAGAGAGAGAGAGAGAGAGAGAGAGAGAGAGAGAGAGAGAGAAAGCAACTCGTAGAACATAATAGGGAGATAAAAAAAAAGAAGTACCGAGCCGTTTCGCAGTAATTAAAAATGCTGCAATAAGGAAGGAAGGTAGGGAGGTTCTTTAATTCGTAACGGCTTATATTTATGGCACGTCACGGCTAATATTCCCCTTCCTCCGCCCACAAAAACCTCCTCCCTTAAAATCTCCTCGAACTCTACCACGCCTCGAGACTCTCTCTTTCTCTAATCGTACGTTTCGTTATCGATGATCGATCTACGAAAGTAACGAAAAATCTTCTCTTCGAACTTACCACGTTAACGTCTGTATTCTCTTAATCGAACAAATTTATAAATGAATAATTTACAAAAAAAGGAATTCTCAAACGCAACGACATAAGATAAAACGAAAGGAAGTTTTTTCTTATACCTATCATCTCGTACAAAGTATTTGAATGAAAATTTTGAAGAAAGTGAGACGAGACTATAACTCGAGAAAGGAAAGTAGATCCGGTTAGGTAGAAGCCACGGAGAGAAACGGCTTGGAGTGGATATAAATCCCACTTAGGGGTTGGTGGGATACGTATGCGTTACAGATAGACGCGGTTATTCATAAGCAATGGTCCATAAATAATAGAGCGCAGTACCGCTATACTGAAATATTGAAAGAGCCTTGTAAATATCGTATTGGCTTAGCACGAATTTACATGCTTATTCTTCTCTTCGTAGATTCTTTTTAATCTTTCAAATTTTCGTTGATATATATATATATATATATATATATATATATATATATATATGTATAATACATATATACATATGCATACATACATACATAAATATATATATATACACATATTTTTTTCTTCTCGCAAATACTTCCTTATCTAGTTGATTTAGTAAACTTTATCGTGATATCTATACATAAGTTTTTTATTCGTGTTTACTGTGTATATATTTGTGTGTATGTGTGTGTGTATGCGACTCTTTGATAAACTCGAAGAACATTAATCAGGTGGAGAAACGTCATTATGCGTGACGCCGTTCGCGGGCTAATCTTGTAAAACATTATTCTAACTAAACTGTCATAAACGAGAGGAAATGAAAAGAGCTGCTTAATAGCTTATGTATGCAAATGCGACGGCACGCGGCAGATTGCACGGAGTGCTCTCGAGTGAACGAAATAGGAGTAGCTGAGGAAGTAACCCAAGAAAGGGTGATTGTCGCGCTAACCCTCTATCTTGAGAAAGACGAGAAACAATAAGAAGTATTCATAACGGTTAAAATCGATCCGTTCGATAGAACGGAAGGAGATATAGTTAAAAGATGAATGTGAAAATGAATAAGATAAGATAATGACAGTTCGTTCGCTCGAATGCAATTAAGATACATACCTTTTTTATTTGATAGAACGCATAAAGTAAACAAGATCGATTAGAAGCGTTAAATTGTTAGCGAGGAGGCGGAAAGAATTATAAAGGACGATGCAAAGAAAGATAGAGAGAGAAAGAGAGAGAAAGAGAGATAGATGATCGCATGAATATGTATACCGTAATCAGAGCCTCCTAAAACTGTCGCTGCCAAGTTTACGCGAGATCCTTATCTGTACGCTGGATTCATTATAATATTCATTCGTTGCTCCTCGCCGTGCACGTCACTCTCTGCATGATATTTCTTCGCGAGAGGTTTTTTGCGTATGTATCTCGTCTCGAAAAGATAAATATCTTCTACATCGACACGCGTATGCGTGTGCAAGCCCGCATACCTCGGTATGTGATACGACGAAATATAGAAGCAAATAAAATAAAAATTGTTTTCTTTTCTTTTCTATTTTCTTTTTTTCTTTGTTTTTTTCTTTAAAGATCGGTTAAAGAGAAGATCGAGAGATCGATCATGTTGATACACGTAAACACAGTGTTTCCTCTAATCAATCACGTCTTATTGAATAATATTCGGTTAAATTATAGGAACGCCGTCATAATTGATACGACTTTAGCCCGCTCGAGGAATAATTAAATAGACGGACCGAGAAGAAGCCCTCCATTGCTTTAGGGGAATGATCGACTTGGATCGGTTCCGCGATTCGAATTCCTGATCGAATTAACTCACGGTGAAATTATCCGAGCTTCTTCGCCGTTAACTCCTACGTACCTCGTAGGTTGGTCGGTTCTGCCTACACAACGTAGTGGAAGCAACGCGCGGGAACTCGATTCGGTCTGAAACAATTTCATTTGCATCGTAAATAGTGAAACAAATTTCCTTTGATATTGAAATCGGCCATGGAGGAAGAGGAGGGAGAGGAGGAGAAGGAAGAAGAAGAAGAAGAAGAAGAAGGAGAAGAAGAACACGAAGAAGAAGATGAAGAAGAAGAAGAAGAAGAATAATAATGGAAGAAAGGAAAGGTTGCGGCCTCTCTCTAATTTTCTCCAAGATGTCAGCTAACCGAACGTAATTTCCTATTTGCATGAAGTCTTAAAGTCGTTCGTCTTCTTCTTCTTCTTCGCAAGATGCGTTTACGATAAAATGATTTAACGTTAACCTTAAAATTTTACTAACATTATTTATCTATTTATTCATATTCCATAGAAGAAAATGATATATCAAGGTTTAACTAAAACTAATACGAAATTCGGAATTCGTACTGATATTCGATAGAATTTAATACCGTATAACGGTCTTAGTTGTGGTCTTAACGTTGTTATGTATGAAATTCACGTGCAATCGTTGGATGAATATAAGTTTGAGATGACGCAGCTTCGTTGGCATCCGCCATCATATAGATATTATTGTTATTGCACTCTCGAAAAATCCACCACCGGTGGATATCAACGTTAGTGTATGGTGTGCGTGTGAGCGGTAAGCCACGGAGGACTTTCGACGTTTCCAAGCGAACGATCTTACTTTTGTAGGAGAGGGACTGCTAGAACGGAGGGGTCGGAGTGTCATTATGCAAAAGAGATGGTCAGTTCGGTAATCCTAGGATCTCTCAATGGCCGCTCGAGTTCTTGAACGTTTCGGATATCTCGCGAAATTGTTTCTGCAAGATTGTCCGAGGAGCGACAAATGGAGCACTCTAGATTGAACTCTCTGACGGATGACCATTGGTTGGTTCGAAGATATGTATATTTTATTATAAAACTCTTCCACCCTGCCTGCTGTGACCATCCTGTGTCGTCTGTGTCATCGTTATACGTAAATGGCAAAAAGTTTTGAAGAAGAAACGATTAAGGATGAAAAATCCTGACTAATCTCACGACCTCAACGATTTGAAATTACTTTTGTTCAGGAACAATGAAAAAAAGAAAATACACGTATATGATGAAATCAGATCATTATCGTATGGCTCAAGCGTACGTGATAGAATTAAATCCTTTTGATTTCTTTTGGACAAAATATGTTAGAGGAATGGAATAAAAACGATTATGATCCAATAAAATTGATTTCACCAACATACGTGTCTCCCTAGTGTTCCTGTTGAAGCAAACGAAGAAAATACAAAAGGAGGAGGCAAAAAAGAGAAAAAAGAAGAAAAAAAAGAAAAAAGAAATATTTTTTGATATCGAATCGCCATCGCAAGGCTCAACGTAAGTGCCTCACACGAGAGGAGTCGTAACGACATAAGGATGTAAGGCGAAGGTGGGTCATAAAAGGGCCGCAACGATGATGACCCTTAGCTGCTTAGCAGCAACAGCAGCAAACAGCGAGATCAGCTACCAATGTATAGAGTACGTAGACTGGGTCTTACAGCATCGATGCTGGTATCGTTGGTATCTAAGATACGGATGAATCATTTATCGGCTCCATAACCCAGGACGTCGGGCAGCCGGTGGTCAGTTTTATGCGAGCGTAGTAGAATTTGATCAAACTTCGTTTTGCGGCCACTCGGGGAGCAATAAGCGACCTGCTCGACCCTAAAACTACGGTCCCGAAGGTCTTCTGCTATCTCTCTCTCTTTCTCTCTCTTTCTCTCTCTTTCTATATTGTATCTATCTCTATTTCCTCTTTAGAACCATCGTACTTTTCATCGACGAATCGAACAAAATTTAGACTTTTGCATCTTCCACATCTTCTTTCTCTTATCAAACTCATTCTAAATAAATAATTGACGAGGCATTTATTGAGGTATCAAGTATGTCTCTCTTTTTCGTAATCTTAGAAGTAGTCGAGAATCTCAAGAGACCAATATTATCAAAGATTCATAAAAGTAATATTGTACCCAGGTGGTGGTAATAAAGCAAATAATATACCGGACAAAATTCTTTAATTCTAACTAAGTTTTACCTTTTAAACGAGGGTGACGAGTGAGGAGCTCGTAAAAAAGAATATATTTCCTCGCGAGTTTAAATTATACGATCGTCGACGTACCAACAAAAGCTAGATTCCGTTGGAATCGTTCCTGGCAGATTTCCTTTTGGTTAGTAAGAGAGAACTATTCGAATGAAAAACGGTCGTCCTCGAAGGGAAAGGGAAAGGTCGAAGGTCGATGGTAAAGGTGCCGGTGAAACGATCGAGATGCTTCTCTCTCTCTCTCTCTCTCTCTTTACTGCTGCTAAGGAATCAAAAAGTCCGTGTAATTATGATGGGCAAAGTGATTGTTGGACAGTGAGCAAGTGCGGCTGAGATAAATGGAGGCGAAGGATCGAGAAGGATGGTTGGATCCTTCGAAGGGCTGGCTCGTTCTCTCTTATGCTCCTTGTACGAAGGAGCGCTCGCTGTCTACTCCGCGCAAACTCATAAATCTCGGGGCAAATAATTGCTCGGGCTACGCTCTCGCGGCTCAAATCAGTCCTGTTGATTTAGCGCTACGTCCAGAGGTCACGTGACTTCGACAGTCCAACGCCGATCTGTTTACATGATCGGTAACATCCAACCATTAACCCCTCGTGACTTCCTTTATCGTTTAAAATTAGTTCTCTCTTTCTCTCTTTCTTTCCTTATCTCTCTCTCTCTCTCTCTCTCTCTCTCTCCTTGACGAGCACGATCTCGTTTGATGTATAAAAGTCGTTAGTAATGATGTCTTCGCGAAGAAGAAGAAGAGAGAGAGAGAGAGAGAGGAAAGAGGAACGATCACGAGACGATAAATTATTATCTTTCACGGTGAACGTTCGAAGGATCGTATTCGTGACGAGAACGTCTGGATGAGAAGAAGATTGAAATTTGAGAATGGAATATGATTTCTTTTCCTTTTTCTCTCTTTTCCCTCCTCTGTTCCTTTTCTTTCTTTTCTCTCATTTCTTTCCTTTCCTCTTTTCATTGTCCTTTATTTTCTGTTTTCTCTTCGTCGTGATCTTTGTCTCACCTACGAGTTATGGCTTGTGAATTTTCGGAGGAGTTCTCGGAAGCGGTAGCTCCGAAAGAAGACAACGAGTTCGCCACTTTCATGTCCGAGTGAATTTTTCAAGGTACCGCTGGAGACGTCTCTCTTCAGTTTCTTGGAAACGCCGACGGACGATCCAGTAAAGAACCATAACCTCGGACTTAAAACAGCTGAGAATTCTCCTTTAACGTTTCTCTTCTCTTTCGTAGATAGAAAAATTCTATCTTCTTTTTGTTTGTTTGTTTTTACTATTATTATCATTGTCATCATTGTTATTATTACTAATATCATTATCAATTATTAAAGTGACACGAGATCGGGGTATCGATATTGGATATATAGAATTGGTACAATTGGTGACATCTAAAACTTCCTCTTCCTCCATATCTTTCTTTCTCTTTCTCTCTCTTTCTTTCTTTCTTTATCCGGAATTGAAGTTTTACGATCCTTTTTCGCTTTGGTCAGAAGTCGCTTAACGAACGCGTCTCACCAGCAAAGTAAATATTTGGAGTACTTGAACGCACTCCACTGCGCACGGGTCGAACGGGATATGTGTCTGCTGTGTAGGATATTAAGTGTACCCATCGGCACGAGTCTTCTTTTTCCTTCGAGAGTAGACACGTTGGAACAATACGCTTTCCTATTTCTATCTCTATCTCTACCTTTCTCTCTCTCTCTCTCTCTCTCTCTCTCTCTCTCTCTCTCTTTCTCTATCTATTCTTTTTCTATTCGTCTTCGTATTATCGTATTTGCCTCGAAGAACGGTAATGATATACGGAAGAAGAATGACATAATAGCTACGTAAATATAATAATAAAAAGAAAAAAAAAAGTAATTTTTTTTCAAAATCCAAGCTCTGTATACACGTACATACACACATTATACATGTGTACGTAACTCAACACGCTCAAAGTTCTAACTCTCGCAATTTCTTGAAAGCATTGTCGCATAGTATCGTGCGATGCGCTCGTTTCTTTCTTTTCCTTTTTGTTTTTATTCTCTCTCTCTCTTTCTCTTCCTCTTTACTGTTCCATCCCTTTGTCGCGGACATATTTCGTTCACTTCATTCGTCCCTGAGGGAGCGTTTCGAGATACGTGTGGTTTTGGAGCGGTACCGCGAGAACATCGACGAACGTGAAATCGGATAGTCTATGTACTGTTTTCTTAAGTTATCATGACATTTTCCGATTGTGTGATATCGTTCGTATAAAAACGAAATTATTATTTTTAAATAGATATTACATTGATCTATCTGTTATTTACTCTTTATAGTTTGATGTTCCTCATAAACGTTGAATACTTTTTGCTATTGAGTGAGAAAGAGAAAGAGACACAGATAGAGCAAGAGAGAGAGAGAGAGAGAGAGAGAGAGAGAGAGAGAGAGAGAGAGAGAGAAAGAGAAGTAAAATAGAACGATATTGCATATTTCGCGTTTCACCCTCTATTACATTAGACTGTGTAACCCCGTACGCGTAAACCACCCACGACTTTACGATCCCATATACCGACGAGTTTATTCTTTTATTACGAATATTGTGTACCCCCCTCACGTGCCAACTCCCTCCCTGCGATCTTTCTTTACTTACACCGCGTAGTATATTACGTTGGCATGTCTTCTTCCGATCCATATGTTTTGCTTTCGAAATTTACAAATACGTATCTGTCTTTTTTTTCTAATTTAACGAGACGTCAAGGGTCTTGCCTGTCAAATTCAAAACTTCAAACAAACATTTCTCGGTATGATTTATTTAGTTATTTATTTATTTTTATCTTAAAGTAATCTTTTCCGTGTAATATTTATTTAGTAAGTCTGGCTTTTCAGTAATTATATCAAATTGAACGAAAGAATTTCAACAAATTTATTATACTATCCTAGCAAATTATCTACTCTTATAAAATATTTATGACTATTTTTTTTTTTTTTTTTAATAGAAACGCGATCAAATCTTTTTAACGAAATAATCGATACAGATTTTTTCAAGAAATGCATCACATAATGTAAACGCATCTTGTAAAATATTTATCGCGATACTTTTTCAAATAGATTAAAATTAAATCCAAAAGAACGAGTTAAAAAATACAATATATAAAAAAAAAATACAAAGTATCATCCTATTGTAACGACAATATTTCCTGTAAAATATTAATCAACATTTTTATTCGAACGAAATAATCAAATATGTCCGGCAGGACTTTAAAAACAATTCTGTAGGAAAAAAAAAGAAAGAAAAAAAAAGGAACGCTATCATCCGTTTCTGGAAATGATCTTATAAAATATTTATGTGAACATTTTTTTTTCTTTTCTTTCTTTTTTCGAGTAAAGTAGACCTGTCGAGACAAAGTCAAAAAATCTTACAACGCAATACACGAATAATTCATACAGCACTGTGGTCCAGAAACGAAAGACAGACAGACGGAAAGAGACAGAGAGAGAGAGAGAGAGAGAGAGAGAGAGAGAGAGAGAGAGAGAGAGAGAGAGAGAGAGAGAGAGAGAGAGAGAGAAAAGGAGTCTAAAGCGAACCGTCGTTTGTCCAGTCGCTAACGTAGATGTCAACGCGATATCATCTCGTTGGCTGCTTCGTTCTCAAGTTACATCCGCAGTGCACACGTTGCCAGGTCATTCGGGGCCGCGTTTCATCGAGAACCGGAGCCCCGCACTTTTGTTTTTACGCGTGCATACCGCTCGGAGAACGAGCTTCTCGCTTATCTTAACTCCGTCTGCTCACTATCTGCCGAATTCGCTCTTGATCTAGTAGGTCTCCACTAGGTCAACCACGAAGGTCACCGAAAGAAAACGAACAACTGTATGAGAACGGGCGGAGAGAGAAAGAGGGTAGGTGAGAGTAGGTGGAGTGTGTTGAGGATTCATAGTAACTCGTAAAATTTTCCCCTTGAATCATTTTTGTACGATTCTTAATTTTGTATTTAGGGTTAAGAAAATTAAAAGAAAAAAAGGAATGAACAACGAATGGATTTAGATCGACATTTTAGTATCGATGTGTGTAATATGACTTATCTTTGACTGTCAATGATGATTATTATAATGACGATGACGATGACGATGATGATGATATAATCTACATTAAAAGAGAGAGAGAGAGAGAGAGGGGGAGAGAGAGAGAGAGAGAGAGAAGATCGATCAATGACGTCAATGCACTCCGGAAGTCTCATCACGTAGCAGCCAGTTCATTCTTCACTCGTAGTTAGAGGTAGACTCGTCCGAATCGTGGCATCCATTTTAGAACGGCTGTCTCGCTACTCGTCTGCGTTTCTTTCTTTCTTTCTTTCGCGTTGCGCGAATTCCTGGTAAAAAGGAAGAAAAGAGAGAGAGAGAGAGAGAGAGAGAGAGAGAGAGAGAGAGAGACACCTCGCTATAAGGGAAGAGAATCTTCTCTGACTTTAATCGAAAACGATGAGAAATAACGATCTCTGGATATGATTTAAGGATTTCACAGTATTATCGATACGAATAAAAAGAGATGAGATTTTACGACTGTAACCGGCTCGTTTCCGAACTTACCTATCTTCTTTATGGTCAGGGAATAGGAAGGTCAATGTTAAAATGGATTTATAGTCCGAACGGACGGTTAATTTATCGCGTGATTAGAGATATAGGATGATAGGGTAGGCAGAAAGGTGAGGACGGGGTAATCGTGGGGAGGGTTGTAAAAAGGGAAGGGAAAGAGCTCGCTATAGGTCAGGAACTCGCGATGACTTTCGACTAGTTCCGAGGATGACAGACTTCGAAGACGATACACGTCGGAGTGACTAGAGACTCCACTTATTCTCAGCCGTTAATTAAGTTTGTTTAACTACGCCAATATTGATGTGCGCTAACTTGCTTAACAGCTGTGCAAGAAGAGCGCATAGCTCGAGTGTCATCGGTTCTACTCGCCTATTTCTCTCTCTCTCTCTCTCTCTCTCTCTCTCTTTCTCCTTTACTCTTTTTCTCTTTCTCTTTCTTTGTCTATCTTTCTCTCTTTCTGTCCTGACGAAAGAGTGCCCTTCTGACATCTCTCATAACGCCGCTCTACTGCGTTTGCACGCAGAGCTTACTCGAGAACTCGTCTGGGGAACTCGATGCTTAAGCTTCGAGCAGAAATAAGACACCTCGCGTGTATACGGAGTTGACCGGTAATTATTGTGAAACTGGGATTTTTTCTCTTTCTTTCTTTTCTTTTCCTTTTTTGTTTTTTTGTTTTTTTTTGTTTTTTTTTGAAGAAATTAAATCGATATAATCAGTTCTTTTCTTTTTCTGGAAAATCGATTTTAATTATTATCGAAGTATTAAGTATTTACAAGTGTTCTGGAAAAAAACAATGATTAATCATTTATTATAAATGTAGTTAACAATAAGTACAGATATTCAAGATTGATTTCATCGAAAAAATATATATGTTTAGGAATATTTAAAAAATGTCATTTTTAGTCTTGTGTTTATTTGTATTTTGTTATTATGTCAATTATTATTAAAAATATTAATTGAGAGAGTACGTTGAATTGATACACTTTGAGAATGAAAAGTAATATTCGCGTTAAAAAATGTTATTCTACATTTTCTATTCATTTTCTATTTCATTAGTTATTATCATAATAACAAAATAATAAACAAAATTTAATGTGGAATTGGACAAAACGTGATTTAATGATTAAAGATTAGGATTAATCTAAAATCAGATTGTTTATAATCAGAGAAATAATAAAAATCACGTAATCAAAAGTTTTATTAATATAATAATTATTAATCATGGAATGAATTACATCTTTGATTACATATTTTTAAAAATACATATTTATTATTTATATAGTTTCAGAACATAGTCTTACTGACAAATTATTTGTTTATCTTTGATATGAGAGTGTACGCGAGTAATAAGTTGAATTATCATTTCAAATATTTTATCTGATAATTTATATGCTTTCGGTATTATTGTTATTATAAGAATGATATCTTGATGGAAGCTGATGATGACAATGACGTATGATATAAAGTAAAAACTTTTTTTATTATTATAAATATTAATCCAGAATTTTTAAATATCGTTTTTCTCCTCACATAAAATGTAATAATTCTATATTAATTAATAAATACATTCGTCGATAACAACATTCAATTCTGTTAAGCGTTTAGACGATTAAAGCTGTATAAAAAAAAAATTTGTAAGAGATATCGTATAATTTTCAATGTATTATATAATTTACACATTACCAATCTTAAGAAAATATAAATTAATCATCGAATGATTTAGATATTATTGATTTATGATTACAAATTACAAAAGTGATTATGATTATTGATTTATTGAAACAATGATTAATTGATTAAGGGTTACAATTATTATGATTATATAGAATTTGTTTAGCTTTGATTTGAAGTTATATATTAAACAAAATAATAATAAGGAAATATGACAAATATATAATAAAATAAGAAATTGGAGGACTCGTTATAACATTACTTTCGACATCTCAATACTCTTTGTTCTTTCAACCATTCTTCACAACAGTCGTAATTCGCTGACACACACATAACATATACACGTATATACACATCTATACTCGTTTCATAAACAAACGAAAATTCCTACGTTACGACAGTTCGTCTCGTGTCAGCTTGGAAAGGCACGTACACATATAAACGACCTTGATTTTTTCATCAAATGAAAACAAGAAATCGTAACACGGAAATAAACATAACGATAGACAAAACTTCTTTTCATCCGATATAAGTATTGAATGAGAAAAGGTACATTAAATTTATACACACGTTTTCAAGTCTTATTTCTAAGAATTATTTTTCTATTTTGTTTTCTTTTTTCTTTACCATGTAAACATGATGTCTTTTTTAATGAATGATATTTATCCATTCTCTGCGTCATCTTTACGCATTTTTAATAATGATTGCTAATGTACAATGTTATATAGGCAGTTATTTATATGCATAATTAGGTAAAGTATATATATGTGTGTGTGTGTGTATCCACATGTATTCATCGAAGTGAACCGAAAAGTCGAGCGTTCGTGCACGTGCAACTGGTAAGCCTATCGTGCTTAATGATCGATCGTTCGACTTGTTTATGACTATACATTACCGGTAATCTTACGAGCGTAATTAATTTAACCCGTGCCTTTCCATTCTGTCGATTCCTACACTTTCGGATCCTCCCTCTGCATTTTTTTCATATTTTTTTTCGTCTTTATAGCCGATGCAAAACACCGCTCGGTCTAATACACTACCTTCTACGTAGATTTATGTCTTTTCTGCGTGTAATCGTTCGGTTTATACGTTTCCGCTTTCTAAAATACGAGTAAGATAATCATATGTACGTGATTTGAAATATTTTCTTTTTTGTTTCTTTCTTTTTTCATTCTTTTCTTCCGTTTCGTTCGATTATATTTTTTTGTTCATCTTTCAAACGTGAATTTTGGCAAGGTAGAAACTTAACGTAGAACATTATCAGCAGTACTCGTTTCTTACGTTAGAAAGTTGCGTAAGCTCGGTAAGACACTTTACCTAAATCCAGTAGTCACGATGCTTGGGATATTAGGGTTGTTACAACAAGAAGCATTAGTGAAAACTTAGTATTTAGCTGGGAGAAGGAAGGGTGTCCTCCCTTTTCAACGACTCTGTCCCTTCGGTATTACACGGTTTAAAATCCAACGAACACACGTTTTACGTATCAAACGATTTTCTCACGAGATTTGTATATGGGACAGAAAATACAATATATAGATGTATATATCTCTACGTACGTGTGTGTGTGTGTGTATGTTTGTATACATATAATTTTTGTCGTTTATTTTCGCGACAAAGTTTCCTCGTGAACCTTGAGAAATCCAGGGGAATATCGCGTGTGCCGAGGGTCGTCATCTAATTCAGTAATGCTCTGTCCTGGGAACGGAAAAGGCCGTCCAGACAAACTGGGATAGGTGCCTTCATTATGGGATCACTCCGATGGGAATCATCGTGTCGCATCTTCTTGCCTTTCCCTCTTAGTCATACTTGTAATTCTCTTGACACATTTATGCTTTTCGTACTTTCTACGAAACTCACATATTTTCCTTTTACATAGGGTTTTCTTATTAAGGGGATTTCTTATTACACAGGATTGATATCATTGTTTATTAGCTTTAATATTATTTGATAAAAACTTCGATGTATTTATAATATTTTAAGTCAACAATTGCAATTTACTACATCACGATTGGATTAAACAACATATCGAATCAATTCAAAAACTTTTCGATAAACAACGTGACATTGTTAACACGTGATATATATGAATACTCGATAGTACGTATACAGTATAGTAGATAAAGGAAGTAAAACAAGATTAGGATATAAATTTCGGAAAATTTCTTTCGGAAAATCGATGATCGAATCGAACGAATCAAAAAGGTCGATGAGCGATCAAGTGGGGGTGAGTGGGAGAAAAGAGGGGAGGGGGCGACTTTGAAGCGGAACGTCGGATGGACAAGCGGACCAAGTCCGTACAAGTAGATAGATTCAGTGAGCTTGAGCGAAGAGAGCCGAGGCAAACCCGAGCCGCCCCTGTAATCACAATTGAAGGCTATTTTCTCACCGCTCTGATGATGCACTCTGATGATGCCTACCTCGCGTATAACCTCATAGGATCATCTCTCCGATGGTGGAACATAGAAAGAGAGAGAGAAAGAGAGAGAGAGACAGAGAAAAAGAGAGAAAGAGAAAGAGAGAGAGAAAGAGAGAGAAAAAGAGAAAGAAAAGAGAGAGAGAGAGAGAGCCACGCTTAGTCTTTGCCGCGGCGGTCGTAGTGGTCGTGAGAGGAGAAAATAAGTATAGAAGATGATGGACGCTCCGAGTAATTCCCTTTAATAATTGAAATGTACCCGCCGGACCTGGCCTCGTCCGGTCAGCCGGGCCAGTTTGCGGTGCATGCGTACGGCTTGATAGATAATTGTCCTCGGCGCTATCAAGCTCGAAAACCGATTTTGATTCAAACCTCTCCTCCCTTCCACCCTCCCTTTGCCCTTTGCCAACCGCCCGCTCGTCCGCCCGCGATCTATAGGATCTCTAAGATCTAAAGTTCCTTAGTTTCGTTAGATCGAAAAGGTTTGTTAAAATTTCGAGGAAACTCGAAGAAAAAAGAGAAAAATATGATAAAGTACGAAAAGTAGTATTTGATTTAAAAAGAATCTTTCGTGATTTAAAAAATTTCAACGATTTTGTTTTCAGCCAATTTGAAACGTCACTGTATCTAAGATCCAGAGATATCATCGTCGTAAAAAGTTTGAAAGAAAGAATTTAATTAAATTTGACTTGATTATCTAGGTGGAAAGAGATAGTTGATCGAGCGCGAAAAATATTTCCAACTTAGATTTACAAGGGACCCAACTAACTTAGTATAAGACTTCGTTGTATCTAAGAGCTAAATATGTCTTAGTTGCAGCAAGTCGAAAGGGAATTTGGAAGAAAAGTGGAAGAGATGCGAAGCTTGGGAAGGCATCTGGTGCTGTCTTGTCGGATGCATTAATCATCGAAGTATCTAAATGACGGGATTCCGATGTATTACCATATAAATGACATCATATTTCTGGTCAGGTTTCCCCAGTTTGTCGGCTCGCCCCTTGTGTGATCTATGGACGACGGCATATTGGCGAGACCACCCACCTCCACTACATCACCCCTATCGGTTCGGACTCTTATGCTATCGTCTTTTCCTATCACCGTTGTGTCCGACATCGACCGATGTTTCGCATTCCACAACATGCGAATCCTTCCTTTTTCTTCTTGTCTATCCCCCTTTCTGTATTTTACCCTTCCTTGGTAGGTATTGTGAGAGTGAGAGAGAGAGAGAGAGAGAGAGAGAGAGAGAGAGAGAGAGAGAAAATAAAAAAATTCTCATTCGATAGCAAAGGTAATGAAGAAGAGATCAAACTATCATGACGAGTAAGTAAGTAAGTACACGATTTTGTCCCGACTTCGATTTTTCCCCATTATTTCGTTCATTCCGATCAAACTGACAGGCATCGTTGCTCGAATACCACTTATGTCATTCACCCTTCTGGTTGGACTACCATCATCATCACTACCACTAACACCCTACTAATATTACTTTCTTCTCTTAGTACCTCCTGCTCTTCCGTCTCCCCTCGGCCCCTTTAAGAACTCAGGAACAACTTAAAGCTCTCATTGTTATTCCACCGATACCATGTCTTCGACACTAGTTTATGAAAAAATGTAAACTTAATAAGGAAAGCTTTAACGATTCCAAGTTGTTGTTTTTCTTTCCGTTTTTCATTTTTTTTCTTTCTTTTTTCTTTCTTTCAAAAGATCTTTCCTTACGAAAAGCACGTGATGAGGTAATGACAAAAAAAAATTAGTTTATTATGACAGCGAGAATTCTATAAAGGACGATTACACACACACACAATTGTATGTTTATTATCGATGAAAATAGTCGTCATGTATCTTTTTGGTAGTTAGTTTTTGGTAGTTGGTTTCGTTATGTCACGTACGATCTCACGATGGTTATCGTAAACGTTTTATCGATGTCTCTCGTGCTTATCGTATAGCATCGAAAAATCTTCTCTTGCCGGTACGATACGAAAGCGGTGAAGTTAGTGGGTAATCGTGCGGTTAGGAGCCCCCTCTCTCCTTTTGCCCGGTGTGTAATGAAGGAGTCGTCAACGAGCTCTATCTGCACTCAATTAGCGTGATTACATGTTCCCTCCTTTCATCGTTCCGAGTATCCCCGTCTCTCGTGACACCACCAACGAGTTTCGGGGTGTAACCGTGCGACACGCAACTCTCTAACAAAGTACGTTCTGCTTCCGAGATTTTCTACGACCGCAAAACGTGTGAAAGTTACGCCAAATGGTCGTTGTCGTTGATATGCTCGACTAAATTCTCTGTGTTGGTGAGATCGAAGTATTACTTTTCTTTTCTGTTTTATTTTCTTTATTTAGAGCGACGTTGATTGTATTCTATGAAAAATCTGTATTTTTAAAAAATCATATGTTTTTGTTATTGATATGTTTAATTTTTATTAAAACAAAAATTCTATTGCAAAAGTTATAATAATATTGCATTTAGGTTTCCCTATTTGATGAAAATTTATATTGATCTTTTTGGAACTTCTTTCAAATTTTCCCGGGCAAAAATCTAATTCGAAACAATGCAATGATTAGAAGCGAAGAGGATACCTGTGGTATAGTGAGCGTAGGATAAGCTGCCACCGTGTGGTATAAACTGGTACCAATGAGTTCCCGTTTAAATGCGGATCGCTGTCGGTATTACAGATTTCTTCTTAGCACCCTGGATACACACGAACAAAACTTATAAAAAGTATTATTAATTTTGTTTTGTTCTATTTTTTGCTTTCTTTTTCTTAAATACTTCACAAAATATAATCAATATATTTTTTAACGTTTTTAAATAACAATAATCGTGCATAAAATTGTATTTATAGAAAAGATAAAAAATAATGAAACACTTTTAAGATTTGCCTCGCAAGAAGAAGATTAAAAGCATTCGTTCAACGAAACTATACTAGAACAATAGTCAATATCTAATGAAAAAGTGTCGAAAGGAGATAAGCGTGATCAGTGTTAGATGGATTTCTGATGATGGTTTAGATGCGAAGTTACGGTATAAGAATCGAAAGTACGGTAGATGAGGCAGCAAGTTGAGACAATTCGATAGGCGAGCCATGAATACCGACGCTAATCCAGAATGTGGAGAAGAAATGGTAAAGCGTATCCAATCGCCATCGTATTGGCAAGCTAGCCGCACCCGATCCTATTATATTACGGTAACAGTTTCCTGGTTAACTATAACTGATCGTGGTAACAAAAAAAAAAAAAAGAAAAAAGGAAAGAGACAACAAAAAAATAAGAAAGAGAAAAAAGAAACGTGAACTGTACATTTTTTTCTTATTTTCTGCTACTTCCATTTTACGATTTGTTTTATTTTTTTTTAGTTCTTTTTCTTTTTTTTTAACGGAACGATTGATTCTTATTTATTGTTACCAACGTGCAAATATAATTATTAGAAATAATTTTAGAAGCGAAATATCATGTAATATGAGAAGAATACATTAATTAGATAGATGTTTCCCTTTTCTTGTTATTTCTATATCTTTAAAGAATGCTTTTTACTTATTGTTAATAACACGCGAATGTAATTGTTAATAAATTAATTTTTTAATTACACGGATATTTTGTCTAATTTTTATTTTTAACAATTTTTTTCTTTGTTTTTTTTTTGTAAAGAATGTTTCCTCTTCATTGTTAATGTCAAATTAAAATTGTTTAACAAAATATATTTGTCAAATAAATCTAGCAAAAAAAAATTAATTAAACCGACGTCTTCGCTTTCCATAAAATTCGCAATTCTGTAAAAAAAAAGAAGAAGTAAATAAACTTGTATCTATCATTGTTTACATTTATGTTGGAAATATTTTTACAATAAAAAAAAAAAAAGAAAGAAAATCAGAAAAAAACAAAACAGAAAAGAGAAAAAAAGGAAAACTTATTGATTTCCTCAAGTCTCGGATTATGTTCTGAAAGAGAATGAGAAAATGAATAGTATCATATGTAGTATGTATGTATGTGCGCGTGTATGTACATTATGACGTGTCGCTTATTTCGAAAAAAGATTTAGGTGGAAGCTTAATGATACATGGGGCTGAATGAAGGAAATAGTCATAAATATGTCGTCACCCTAATAGGACATGCCCTCTATAACGTAGACAAAAATAACGCTCGCAATACACCCTCCCCTATACCCCCTCCACGAACTGACGAGATAATTAATGTCTTCTTAATGCAGTTACATAATATCATGAAGGCTTAATGTTACAAACGAGCTTGGCGCAACGTTCAACGGAAAGTTAGTGGAAGAAATTTCGAAGTCTTCGTAATTTTAATTTAAGAATGAACGTTTATAATATTTCAAAAAACAAAATTTAAATAATAGATAATGATTTACCGATCGTTTGATTCGTAGGCTATCGAATTCAAGGATTCGACCTTTCGTGATTTTTCGCATTTAATGCACATCAAATCTACCATCAAGCGTAACGAAATTCAAAGTAAAAGGAATGGGTAAAGAAAAAGGAAAAGAAAAAGAAATAAAAAAAAAGAAAGAAGGATGGATAGAAAAAGTCGTTTTACCGTTCGTCTTATCGACTTGCGTGAAGTATCGATTATTAACGACCAAATCGACGATCCGTGAGTTCGGAAATAAAACAACGAGACTCATCGATTATTAGGTATGCTCGATTTGACGAAATCCATTCGCATAAATATTCTACGTTTTGTAACGGCAAGAGAAAGAAAGAAAGAAAGAAAGAGATAGAGAGAACAAAAAATATGGAACGATCGTTTAAGAATTTTACTATCAGGATCAGAATGTTCACTGGCAGATGGGGAGTTGTTCTCTTCGTTGTTATAACGTGTAACATTGCTCGTAGAGTTTAAAAAGCTATTTCAGAAGGACAGGGGTGCATCTGTTTTGAAAATCTTACGATTTTAAGAGACACGGGGAGGAAAGATCTTCTCGAGGGAAGACTTGTCGAGCCTTTTAAGGGTTCCCCTACTACCCTACTAAGACGGGTATCACCCTCGAAATCATCGGGCCAACCGCGAGAACACACGTCGAACTTTGTTACGTCGATACGATATGGTACTCGTGTGTATATGTGTGTGTGTGTGTGTGTGTGTGTGTGTGTGTGTACTTGCATAGATATTTCGTAAATCGAATTTTTTTAATTCGAGGCAAATTTTTTCTTGAATATCTTAATCCCTCCCCATCTCTCTCTACTCCTTATCCTATTCCACCTCGTCATCATTTTTCGTGTCATCGAAAGATAACATTAGGTAGGTACCACTCAATTGGTGGCTTTAAGACGTTGTCGGCTCCTTAGTCCATGGGGGATGAGGAACGATGCCGTAAGAATCAAGCGGCTATTATGGGGCAATTAGGTGAGCAAGAAGCCGAACGAGGGGCGAAAGCAATTTACTAAATCCCAATAAAATTCACGTCGACGTTAAGAAAAAGAAAAAGAAAAAGGAAAAGAAAAAATAGAGGAAGAAAAAAAAAGGAAAAAGAAAAAGAAGAAAGAAAGAAGAAAGAAGAAGAAAAAGAATAAACAGGACGGTAGCACGATATGAAACGAGATAATACCACGATTCTTATACGAGAGAAACGCGAACGAAGTTAAAAGACATCTCTTGATCCACGAAATTTCTTACAAAGTGCTTATAAGAACGATGTATTTAAATAATGTTTATATTTCCTCGATTAATAAGCGATTCGAGGCACGGAGCACGTAACACGTTGCACAATCCTGGCATGCATTCTCGACGGTGCATTTAAATACTTCTCATACGTTACATCGAGTAGTGCGTGGGATTACATTGACCAATACCTTCCAGAGAGTGAGAGAAAGAGAGACAGAGAGAGACAGAGAGAGAGAGAGAGAGAGACAGAGACAGAGAGAGACAGAAAGAGAGAGAGAGAGAGAGAGAGAGAGAGAGAGAGAGAGACTTCGATTGGCTGTTAAGACTTGCACGGTGTAATCGCTTGTCTCTCTCTCTCTCTCTATCCGGTTCAACCGCCACCCGATGAATACGTGCCGTACATCCTGACACAACTAATTTTCAATTATTTATATCCACGATTAGCGAGCGGCAGAGACAACGGAGGAAAGCAAAACGCGAAGATTTAATTGAAGCGACGAATCAGGAATTCCAGCAGTCCCTCTCTCTCTCTCTCTCTCTCTCTCTCTCTCTTTCTCTATTTCTATCTCTCCGTTGTTGATTCTACCGAGAAGAGAGAGAAAGAGTGATAGATAGATAGAGAGAGAGAGAGAGAGAGAGAGAGAGAGAGAGGGAGAGAGATGAAGACAGAGAAACTTTTGCGGTCGTATCGACGATATATACATATGTATACATACTTACATCAAGCGTGCGTCTTAATTAATTGTCTGCTCGCGTAAACATTCCGCGATAGAGAGGCATATAAGGGAAATAACAACGACGCTTATACGAGCGAACGAGCGAGCGAGCGAGCGAGCGCCCAGAGATTAGGACGCGGAATTATGAACCGAGTTAAATCAGACGAGAGATTACATCGGTATGGTTATCTACCTCGGCTCGGCTCGGTCCCTCCAGTTATTTGCTACGTTAAGATAAGAATTTTCTGGTTAACATCGAATATTTGCTAGACTTACAACCGGTTGTTCTGAAAACATGAAAAAGAGAAAGAGGAAGAGAAAGAGAAAGAGAAAAAAAGAGAGAAAGAGAAAGAAAAGAAAAGAGAGAGAAAAAAGAAGAGAGATAGAAAGAAAGAGAGAGAGAGAGAGAGAAAATCCAATAAGTAAGATATTAAGATGAAAAAGAAATTTCGTTCCTGAAATAATTCGAAAGCTTTTTCCCCATCCCTTCCTCTTCCTTTCTACTCACCCTTCGTTCCTCTTCCCAAAGCAGCTTTTGTAGCTAAAAGCTAAAAAAAAAGGGGTGCATTAATTCACGTTCCAGTCCAGTCATTGGCCGTTCATCGTCCGTCTCGCATTCCAAGAGCGACACAATCGATATGTAGCGCGTTACGATTCGATGGACCGATTCGAGGTTATTCCGTTGAAAGGGAAAAGAGAGGAACGGAGTTCGAAAGAAAGAGGCCAGCCAGCAGGCCAGCCAGCCAGCCAGCCAGCCAGCCAGCGAGCCAGCCAGCCAGCCAGCCAGCCAGCCAGCCAGCCAGCCAGCAAGCGAGCCAGCGAGCCAACAGTCAGCCAAGCAGTCAGCCAGTCAACCGGCCGTCCGAGTGTGAAGGTATTCGAAACGCGAGCCTCGAAAAGCTCAGGAAAAATCCCCTAAGGGGTGCTCTGCCAGGACGTGGAAGGAAAAGACCCTTCCGGCGAGGCTGCCACCAAGATCGCAGGGTGCGACACCTCATTTCCTTATCTTTAACAGACCGTTACTCCTCCGTACTCCGTTACTCCTCACCAGGATACCCGAAACCCCACCTACCTCTTTACTTTATCCTCTTTCCTCTTTTCTCTTCTTTTATAGTGTCCTCTCCTTACGGCACTCTTTTTTTCTTTTTTTTTTACGTCGCGAGGGACACCACTCACTTTTTCTCTCACTTCTCTCTCTCTCTCTCTCTCTCTCTCTCTCTCTCTCTCTCTCACTCGTGCGATGATCAAGGAAT
Organism: Vespula vulgaris; assembly: GCF_905475345.1. NCBI lineage: Eukaryota > Metazoa > Arthropoda > Insecta > Hymenoptera > Vespidae > Vespula > Vespula vulgaris. Next base: position 9,539,179 of record NC_066588.1, read on the forward strand.
GTCTCTTTTTTTTTCTTTTTTCTTTTTTTTCGTGAAAGAGACCCTTTCCTTTAAGGTTTTTGCTAAGTGTAACCGATTTGATATTATCGATTTCAGATCAAAGATCTGTGCTTACGATAAAAATGATTAATCTTTTGTTACGTTCGTTCGGTTCGGATATTATTTGGATTTATGAATGAATTGAGCCTTTCATGAATGAAATGAAACGTTGTTTGGTTTACATTGAAGTCTTCGTTAAACTGGAATGAAATAAGTGAAATATAGAAATGAAACGAATCCTTCGTTAACACTAAATTTACAATAGTATATCTATCGATTGTATATCTGTTTCTATTTTAATCCGTCATATTTTGATAGGTACATTAAAATATGTATTTTCCTTCTCCTTTTTTCTCTCCGTTATAACATTACTTTATATCATTACATCAATCAAAGTCAACATAAGGAATAATATTTATGATATTTCTAATTTGAAGCATGAAATCTGAAATCCCCGAATCGGTGGGTTCCATAAATCTAGTATTAATAAAATAAACCATCGTTTGGGTATTCAATCTTCACATAAAAAATATAAACGCAATTAATTATACGCAAATAAAATAAATAAATATACTTAATTTTTATTATTTTTTCTTTTTAATTCCGATTAAGATCACTCAATCGATTCAAATCGATCAAATGTTATCGATAGTAAGAATGAAATTGATCAAAGATGCGTCGTCATGATCTTTCTATCATCGTCCATCTCGTTCGACGTAGTTGAAAATGCGAAGTAGAGATAAGGTACGAATCTTGTCGGGTTCATCAGCATATAAAGTGCAAAGGAACGAAAGCCGAGTGTCACGTACGGATGCAGTGTCGCGAAGTGTCTGCCTTGGCAAAGGGCAAAAACCATCAGTCAGAGGGAAGGCCTTCGGAGGGGATGTCCGTTTGGTGTTCACCCGCTGGCCAATAACACCCTCTCAACTTACTGCCGGGATCTAAAGTCGACGCGTCTCGTGAAAAATGATCGAGCCTAAATTGCTTGCTTACATGATAAATATACTTCTACTACGGTTACATATTGCTCTTGCTTGAGACTAAGACCGGACGGACTACTGTCCCTTTAAATTCAAAATTTTTTTCTCTTCCTCTCTTTTTTCTTTTCTTTCTTTTCTTTTTCTTTGTTTTTATTAGAACAATATTTCTACTCTACGTATGCGTACAGATTTGAACTATGAACTGTAAGTTGATTACTTGCTTTCATTTTTCTTTCTTTCATTCTATTTTCCTTTTTTTTTCTTTCTTTATTTCTTTCTTCATCTCTTTCTTTATTTCTTTATGTTTTTTTGCTTCTCTCTAGTAAAACGTGAAAATTATGGTTACGGTCCTAGTAGATGAAGATCTAAACTTGAATCCTTTCACTTTCTTTCACAAAAAACATCTTTTGACTTCCGAACTAGTGCTGCACGCAACCGAAACGATCGTAAACGTGTTAGATCCTATGGGGCATGATTATGCGATGGGGTGCCAGGTAAAGATACGAGGAAGATAGGAGGAAAGGCCAATTTCGTGACACGAGTCGTCGCACTTTCAAGTTGGCAGCTCACTTAAATTGTCTTTCCTTGCGAACAAATTTCTTTCTTGATAAAAGACGAACGTTTCATGGAACCATTATCTTGTATAAAATCTTTGCAAGAATATCTTTTTCAAATATTTCTCTTTCCCTCTGTCTCCTTTACTCTCTCTCTCTCTCTCTCTATCTATCTATCTATCTATCTATCTTTCGTTATATTATTCTCTTCGTGATACGAAGTTTTCATAAATAAAAAAAAATAGGTTTGGTTTTCTATAAAAAGAAGAGGATATCAGAGGGTATAGAAAATACCGTTACACGAACGCACCCTTGATATTGTTTTACAGAATGGGGTGGGAGTTAGCCGAATCTCGGTTTCGATCTTACAGGTATAACACTAACAGAGACGTTAGATCGGTATAATATATTGCTGGACTGAACTTACCGTTACGTTGCCCTACAACGAGCGCCCGTCTGCAAAGATCAAGATCGAACCGTAGATTTAGGAAGGATCTTCTCATACCTTGCAAGTGGAGTAACATTGTTTTCTTCTTCTTTTTCTGTTAGTTTCCCCTCTCTGTCTCTGCCTTTATCTCTGTCTCTCTTTCTCTCTTTTTTTTTCTCTCAATGATTTCTTTCAAGCAGTTCTACCATTTCGAAACTGTCGATGGTAGATAATGAACTCATCAAAGATCGTTGACAATAAGAAAAAACGGCTAGAGTTGTTCGTATTTTTGACTTGGAATGTAAAAAGAAAAAAAAATCGTTGAATTTTCTAAAGGAAAAAAAAAGAAAAAAAAGAATTTGCTTTCAAATTCGTAGATGGGTATTCATCGAGAAACGAAGGATTAATGTATTGAACACGAATCGTGGTACGAAGCGAGCTGCGGTTTGCGGTTGGACGCTCCGATGATCAACGTAACGACGGAATTGTAATTTGAAGTTACATACCGAGGAGCATCAGGCGCATTATGCGTGTATTTCACGGCAACTAAAAGCGTTATTCGCAGTCCCCGATATATCATAGATTAGATTTGAAATATTATCTATATATCCAGTGATATATATCCGGTGTGTTTCTTGTGACTCTTGCCACCTAGCAGCATATTGCAGTTTTTATTATTTTCTCTAGCTACCATCGTAAAAGACGTATCGCCGACACGAGCATTATCACATTCTTCGACACGCTCGATATTTTACGTGTTCCTTGCATTTTATAACCTCTCTGTTAACTCGTCGCTATTTTTTATGGGTAACTGGATCTTCTCATTCTTGTTTCTTCAATTTTTTATAGGAGTTCAGGCGGGAAAAATTCCGAAGACAATTTACGACTAAATGAAACGAAACATTTATTGGGAGATAGTAAAAATTGTAATTTCCTGGAATATACTTACACTTTCTTTTTTCTTTGTAATAAATTGTTTCTAGATAAATAGTTAATTAAGTCGATTGACACGAAACGTTTATTGGATATAAGAAAAACTAAAATATTTTGGAGATAGAAATTTGTGTCTGTAATAAATTTAAAAAGATTGAAATGTTTTGGAATACATATAACACTTTTTCTTTTTCGTAATAAATTTGTTGTTAGATAAATAGTTGATTATATCGATGGATATGGGACATTTATTGGAGATAAGAAAAAATCGTAATTTTGCTGAGATAGAAATTTTTACGGCCGGTAAATTTAAGAGAATTGAAATTTCCTGAAATATATCTAAACTTTTTTCTTCCTAATAAATTTACCGTTAAATAAATAGTTCATCAAATCGAAGAACACATGACGTTCATCGAAGATAAATATAATTGAAATTTTGCTGATATAGAAATTTGTGCCCATAGTAAATTTGAAATAGTCGACCAAATCGATATTACGAGATCTTAAATACGAATTCTTGGCCAACCTCCAACCCTCGAAATCGTAGATTGTACCTTTAAAAAAAAGAAAAAGAAAAGTTACCGTGGTAGTAGTCTTCTTCCGACAGCGGGTTAGTTACGACGACGTTCCTGATATCCCCTGCAAAAATAATAATTTAACAATTATCTCAGTGTCATCTGCATTTCTCTCTCTCTCTTTCTCTTCTTCTCTGTCTCTCTTCCTTCTTCTCTCTCTCCCCTTCTCTCTCTCTTTCTCTCTTTCTCTCTCTTCCTCCTTCTCTCTCTCCCCCTCTCTCTTTCTCTCTCCCTCTTTCTCTCTTTCGAGTTCGGGTTCGTTCCGTTATTTTCAACGAAAGAAAGATCGCCTCTCGCAGAGCCCACGCGGCTCGTTGAGTTGCCTACAACGGGAGCGAGAACGATAAACGTAATAATTTAAAAGTAGCACCGCAGGGGTGTAATCGTTTTCGCCCTGTATACGTTACACAGCTAATTATTGTCGAGATACCAACATTTCCGTTAAACATTTTTCATATTCTTAATACGACGAAAGGAAGACTGTCTCGTCGATAAAGTACAGCAAGATTGATTTCTCTGCTAATTAAATTCCCCCTTTAAATATACTATAATATAATGTGTGTGTGTGTGTGTATATGTAAATATAGCTGTATACATTATATACATGCACAAACAAACACATTATTATTATTATGTTATATTAATAATGTATATATTTAAATAAGCTATATAATTATATATGTAATTATGTTAATGTTTATGAAAAGTAAAAATAAAAAGTAGAGCAAGTTAAAAATTAAAAAAAAATAAAATGTCTTGCTTATTTTAAGTTGAAGCAAAATGCAAAAGTTCGCTTATTAAGATAATTTAGTTATCACTTTCATATTATCGACTTAATCATATACCTATAATAAAACTTAAATTTAGTAAAAATTATATATGATATAGCGATGTAGAAAATATATATACATATATAAAATATTTCAAAACAATGTTAAACAATGTTAAACAATTACTTTTAATTCGAAATGTCAAAAGGAAAAAGAAAAAGTATGTAGAATTCAAAACAAATATTTTTAATTATAAAATCTTAAGTTATTAAACTCGATCAGTAAGTTAAAGAAGGAAGATGAAGAGATCGAGAGAATAAATGAAAAGAATAGGAAGAAGAAGAAAAAGAAGAAAAAGATGTTGGTGGATCGCATCGGCCGGCACGATTAGAAGAGAGTACGAAGAGAGTACGAAGAAAACAATCGCGGCCGGCTGCACGGGCTGCAAGTTGCTAGTAGTACTTAGCATGCGTCCCCCGATACGAAGGATTCCTTATTGTATCGTTGCACGTGAGCGTAATACACAAATATGGAGTTGGCTGCGGGCTCGTTCCTACTCGAGTCCCGGTGATAACTCCGTCCTCATAATCATACATATAGATGTTCCCTCTTTCGTTAGACCAACCAAAGCGTCCCTAACAATTTTACCTTAACTCATAGGTTACGTGCAACAACCATAAAATAATTATTTGTAAAGATATCGGCGATAACTTTATGACAATGAATATTTGTTACGTCATAAATATATACTTATAATTACGTTACATTATTAGTTCTAAAAAATCAATTTATTGATGAGCGATTTGTTTATAAAAAGATATAAAAATTATGAAAATATAAATATTTCATATTTAAATTATTCATTTTCACATAATTATATAAATTAATCAATACGTAACTTTGTAACATCGAACAAATACATGGTTATTATCGATGATATCTCCTAACATAATCTTTAAGTAATTACTTATAGTTTGAAAGATTTAATTGATCGTGCAATTATATCTAAGTAATGTTTCAATGAATTAGGTATAAGAAAATCATAACTTTCTTAGCCCCAGTTTAATACTCGAATGTAAGACAATTTAGAAACAAGTTCTTCGACTCGTGACAGAGTTCGATTGTCCAAGCACGCTAATCGGTCCCTCCTTCGATCGGATATGTTATCGCTTTTATGAATATAGTGATCCGTATCTAACCCTTTCCATGGCCATGCATCAGCGCGGACATAAACGTCGGGCATCGGGTAAAGAAGAGCCCATAAAATCCGCCCTCGCGGACGCGATAAGAGTTATCTCCATTCTCTAATTGAAAGTTAATTGGTCCACGAGAATTCGGAGTCGTAGGAAAAGGCAAAGCTTCGGTCTCGCGACCCCAGCCTAGAGCGGCAATTTAGGAGCACTCTACCTACAATAATGAGACCCTATCTTACGGACTACCGAGACACCCTCTCTCTCTCTCTTTGTGGATACACGTATTACCTACCGCGTTACGTGCACGTGAGAACCCGTCCCACGTGCTCGTAATAAACCGATCCTCTTCCTCCACGTAATCGAGAATTTCCGGCAAACACGTACGGACTCCGACGTATCAGAAAGAGAGCGAGTGAGAAAGCCAGGCAGAGATTGCGATCGAGACTTCGGAACAAGTGGCTAACTTGGCTGCTGCACGTGTCTCCTAAATAGCAACGTGCTAAACCCCTACGAGTCTCTTCTCTTCTGCAGATACCGATCATCTGTCCCTATCGATTATCCGTTACGAATTGATGGGACATGCACATGCAAACCTCTATTCGATCGATATATTACTAAGAAGATAGTTAACTGTTAAATCTATGATTTGTTGTGTCAATGTGATCGTACGGTACATCGTACTTTTAGAAATATTAGTTTCTTTCTCGTAAAAGGTAACGTAAAAGAAAACATTTGAAGAAAAAGGAAAATGGTAGAGTGAGAAGTGGGGCCGAGTTTGGGAGATTTTATCGACTTCTCGAAACAAGTGTTTCGCTTGAGAAGCGTGCCTCGTCCCTTTTTTCTTTTCTTTTTTTTTTATTATTGTTGTTACCCTTACTAGGAGGACCTGTCGGTTTAGCAAGGTCTTCCTTTCCGCGTTCGAATAACCTGTAAGAGTATTTTCTCAATTTAAGGAACTTGTCGTTTTTTTCTTTCTCTTTTCCTACTTCTTCTTTTTCTTCTTCCTCTTTTTCTTTTTTTCTTCTTCTTCTTCTCCCTCTTCTTTTTCTTTTTCTTCTTCTCCTTTTTCTTCTTCTTCTTCTCCTTCACGAAAAATTATAATAGAGGATTTCCTTTTGAAAAGACAGAATCATAAGCAACGTGGGAGACGCACGTGACGGGTTTCACATCTTGTAGGAGTTTAGCCTTAAGCTTAAACTGCGAGGAATGCAAAGATACGTTGCGAAAATATGAGGGTTAACGGTGATAAAAGTAAAAGAAAAAGAGAGGAACGTATGCGGCTCCTGTAATTTTTCAAATTGCATCCCAGTCATTCACCCTCCTTCTCACGACGACCTTCGGCCTGAAAAACGGAAACGTTGTCTCTCCTACCCTTCGAGTATCCTCCCTTCCGCCTTGCTTACCGTCCCTGAGCTACTAAGGGTTGCTCTGGCTACTAACGAGAAACGAAGTTATTTGAGGGCTAGGGCAGAAAGGAGTCGAACAATCATAATAATCAAGTGCGATTCGCATTTATTGTCGGCGATTATTAGGTGACCTCCCTCCATTTTCTCAAAATAGATAGATATCTGTCGAGTTCTCTCAACGAAAGGCTCTTATAAATAATAACAAAGGCGTGATAAATTAGAAACGTTCGTGGTATATCGTAAACGTTACAATAGAACATATCGATTAGATGAAGACGTACTACTTACATAATTCTGTACGATCATCGATCACGAGTTGTCATGGGTCCTATGGTTACATGCTAAAAAAAAGTATCGTCGAACTGTCATCTTGTCTTTTTTCTTCCCTCCCCCTTACCTAGATATTGGTTCTCTTCGATCGTTAACGCGTCTCCTACGTAATTGCGTTTCTTTTTCAATTATGGTTCTACGGTAAAAAAGGGAGTGAGATAAGCAGCGTGACTCGTATAGTTAGGAAGCGATATTGTGACTTTTTTTTCTTTTTTTTTTCTTTTTTTTTTTTTAGCGCAGAGGGAACAAAGAACGTGAGCACAGAGAGAAATTCTCTAGCTCGCACGAGCAAAGTGGTCGTCGTACTACGCGAGGAACACCCTTCGTCGTTACTTAATTATTCTTTGGGAGCCTCGTTCGTCTCCGAAGAAGCCGATTGGCTTAACCTCGTTTCGACGACGACGGGGTGCGGTCGTGTTCTCGTTGAAACGACTATTTGTCTGGACTACTAGCTCCGTTTCTCTCTCTCTCTCTCTCTCTCTCTCTTTCTCTCTTATACTCCATCTATCTATTTATTTTTACAGTTCATGTCTTCCCTTATAGAAACAAGAAAATAATACCTTCAAATATTGTTTCATTTCGGAATTATGAAATCTTAGTTTTATCCAATAATCCTCGTTTCATATATCATCATAATAATAAATTCTAAAAAAGAAAGTTACGATTATAATTTTCTGATAAAATCTCATAAATCCGTTTCGTTAAAGTGATAATAAAAAAAAAATAAATAAATAAATTGTTACATAGGAATTCGTTGTATTTTTGGCAGAAAGTCTTCTTTTATTAATGAAATAAAATATAAATAAAATATGTAGGTGAAACGAAGTACCGAAGTGGAACGTACAACTGGCATACCTGCAATCGCTTTCTTCGAAAAAAAAAAGAAAAAAAAAAAAAAAACGTTTCCATCGAGTTAAACAACAAGAAGATTATTTTTTTTCCGTGGTCGAACAGAAAATTCTACCTAATTGAAATGCCAAGTCGCACCTTGGTCGTTCACCCGTGATCCGTGGACGTAAGCGTTCGTTGAAGACGAATGATCAGGCTCCTCGATTAAAAATACGCCTGCCACGTAACTACGTACTATACTAAATCCCTTACAAAGCAGCCTTCATTTTACGTAAATTCGATAGGATTTATTGTTAAAAAATTCGATACGAAAATTCTTTCGGGTCGATCGATCGTACAAAATTCCTCTTTGCTCAACGAAGAACGAAGCTCATGGTGAAAGCGAGCATTCTTACATATACGTACTTACTTACAACTTCTATGTACACATTCACGCATACATATATACACAGACAGACGTAGCAAGATAGGAATATTAAGACGGTACAATCGAGGCCATTTCGAGGCCGAAATCTGTGCCGATAGGCTGAATCCCGCAGTTGATTAGACTCTATTTACCAGAGCGAAGTTTAGTTGGTTCTAACCCACCCTACTTCGCTCTATTTCATCCCCTTTGTGGCAAATGAAGCGGCATGGAAGTCCACGAACGACCTCCTGGACCTTCTTTCACGATTAATTCACCGGTTTTGGTCAATTTCGTTTTCCTTTTTTTTTGTTCATTTCCTTCTTTTTCTTTTTTTTTGATTTTTTTTCTTTTTGTTTCTTTTTTTCATCGAGACAAAGTAAAGATGAAAAGTGAACAGAGGAATGTTTCCATGAGAAAACGTTGCGCTCGTAGGAAGTCAGGGTTCGATCGCATGAACGCTTCGAGTAGCGTACATAGGTCCGAGTGACGAGAACAGACGACTAGTGCCGGAGAAAGTAGGGATTGGGGAAAGAAATAACAGGGTTCGACCCTATCGTCGGAGCAATCAAATCCCCCTTCAAGAACACACTGGCATTCAGTGAACTTTAAAATCAAGTAATGCCTATTAAAATAACAATACACCCTGCCAGTGTGCAGGTTAAACATTGTCTCGCCTAGGCTGAAGCCTATCTCTCTCTCTCTCTCTCTCTCTTTTTCTTTCTCTCTTCTTTCTTTCTTCTCTCTCTCTCTCTCCCTCTCTTTCTCTCCCTCTCTCTCTCTCTATCCCTCTTTCTCTTCTTCCTGCATTAGCATAGAGGATCGGATTACGACAATTAGGTTACGTATCACTACTGCTACGTACACCGAGTACCTAATACTCGCTCGAATACCCGACACGTACCCTTTAATATCTTAATCAAAGCTTCCTCTAATAGAATTTTACCAACTCATAAGGATTGTTTGCTTCGAGAGACAGCCAACCTTTAGTTGGTTCGATCAACGAAGCATACGTTGTCTTTTGTAAACGATACCGTAATGATTTATTAGGGTAGCCAAACAAATTGCAAATCTTATGGTCGGCTAAATCGATTTTTTCCTTTTTTGTTTATTTACAAAAATAACGATAAAATGTTCTTTTTCTTATTATTATCGTGTTCATTCATAGTAACGGATGTCGCAATGGTTTTCGTACAAATTATTTTTTATTGGTCAAATTTATTTTAATCTGACCTATATTCGTCGACGAATGTCAGATAGAAAGAAAGAGAAAGAAATAATCGATCAATACGATCAGCTGTTTCCTCGTGCTTAATAGTCATTGAAAATCCTCCAGGACGAAGCCAGCAGGCAGATAAAGCAACGCTACTGCGAGCTCCCTACCTCTCCCAAGGGAACATTTTGGGACGGTCGACCTCTTATAAATATTGGAGACGGCTATGTAAGTCCAAAGACTAGCGTGTGCTCGACTACTGTGCCAATTTGCAGATCCGTTTCGATCTCTTTCTCCCGTAGATATCTAATTGCTTTTCCCCGATCGTTTTCGCTGAGTTACAAAGTGCCGATAGTTGCAGCCAATAGCTGTTGCAATTATTTTAAGATCGTTCGAACCGCGTGGTTTGCATGAAAGAGTCTAATCATCGGGACTCATCAAACGTGAGAAATCAACGGATTGTGAAACAAACGTGTCGTGGAAACTTTTACCTAACAATTAACATTAGCAGACGTTCGATACAACGAGCAAACTTTCGCCATGAGATCGAAGAAAGATAAAAATTATCTATTTTCGAGAGGTACTCGTCGAATTAGTTTATTACACGGGAATGTCACAGGAAGAAGTTAGAAGAATTTCTTTGAGATAAAAAATTGGATCAATAATTTAATTTCGAGTCGATTTGCAAGTAACCATGCTATGGTGACATATAGAAAAGGAAATAGACAAAGAATTGTTCGACCATGGTCCGAGCGAATAGAAGTAAGAATGGAGGTGAGGTTAGTCGTTGAAGTGGTTGTCAACCACCGTGGCGCCAGCGATCTAACGGCCGGTGCTGACAACCGGATGCGAGAAGAGAGACCGATACTCGCCTCGTGAGCTCCCTCGTCGTCGGCCATTAGCATGCAGCCCGCGGACGTACATATTTTGGGGAGTCCTCGCGAAGAATACCAATATTCCCGCTTTGACATTCCAATAAAACGCGGCCGTTTTGTTTATGAGCTTGTACGTAGTTGGTGAGTGGTGTGTGCGAGCATGTGTGTGTGTGCAATAGAAAGAGACAGAGACAGTGTCTACCTCGGACGCACGTACGCTTTCTCTCTCTCTCTCTCTCTCTCTTTCGCTCTCGCTCTCTCCTTCCCTCGCACATATTCCCCACCTCCTTCCGAGGTGGTTACATCAAAACGCATGAATGGTATTGGAGATTGAAATGGGAACGAGGAGAAAGGGGTTCGAGGGCTGGTCTAGCCGCACCTACGCATCACAGCGCGAAGATTAACTTGAGAGATGGCGCGTAGAATTCGATGATTCTATCGGCGATGACGCCTGACAACTTCATAATCCTACTCTTGAAGGTATGTACTACGATGCATGCAGAGGTATCTACGTCGTAGATATCTCTACCGCGGGAAAAAGAAGAACTGGGAGAGTAAGGAAAGTGAAAGAATCCGGTAGAAAGCTGAATGCACGTGGCTATCTTTTTCCTTCAGCTTGGTAGGAGTTTAGAAGAGGAAGAGAGGGACGTTGGTCCATCGGCGGATCTACGTGGGCGTCCAGTGAGAAGGATATTAACCAGCCAGGAAACGTTGTTAGGTGAAATGGGCGGAGCATTGGAGAGACTACCGAAGGAGCTGAGAGTAGCTCGCAAGAGAGGGAAAGATTCCTTTTCGTTGAATCGTGTTCGTTCGATGTTGGGCGGTCCTTCGGTGAGTAGCATTTCTCGTGGTGGGCGTGTCGGATGGGCGTGGCCTGATCCGCCTACTCGCGGACAACTCGGTTTCTCCCACTCTCTTTCTTTCTATCTCGCTCTTTCTCTCTCTCTCTCTCTCGTCTTCTGGGAGCATCGCGTGCGCGAGCGTGGGCGAAAAGCGTCTCGTCCTCCTTCCTTCTCGACGTCTCGTCAACGAGACGGTACAGTCCCGTCTGGTCTCCCGTCCGGTCACGAGCCGTCGCGTTACTGCTACCCCCTCCACTAGACCCCTATCTCCGTCTTCCTTTCTCTCTCTCTCTCTCTTTCTCTCTCTCTCTCTCTCTCTCTCTCTCTCTCTCCCTCGCCCTCTTAGTCTCTCTCTCTCCCTCGCCCTCTTAGTCCCGCTCTCTCTCTCTCTCTCTCACTCACTCTCCCAAGGGGAGCACCGATTCGGGGACTTTGTCCGGTCGCGCGCGCGTCGCGCATCGCGCGCGATTCGAGTACTCGGCGCTTCGTGACGCAGCCCTTCGAACGTGTCGCGTTGCTCCGCTCCTTCTTCGTGACCCTTCTTCGTCTTCTTCGTTTTCGTTATTTCTTCCGACGAGTCCTCGCTCGTTCTTGCGAGCATGGGACTCCGTGATCGTAAGGGTAACCGACCCTAAAAGATACGTCAACGATGACGACAACCTTGAGAATACATTACTTTTCGTGGACAAATAAGTGACCGATAAAAATACGCAGATACATTTTTTTGCTAAAAGTGGACAGTGAATGATTCTTGGATTGAATTGTGTTCGTTGGATTGTCAGTGTGCTTGCTGATCGTCGCGTGAAAGAATAGAAGAAAGTGGAAGGTGCTTCAGAGAGGAGATGTTGCCCTATCAGGTGGCCATGGATTATGGAAGCTTTCAGCGGCAAAGTCCGGTCGGGGTCGGTGTCGGGGTCGGTGGACCCCATCAGGGGGCTGCCGGGGCGCTCAACATCAACCCCGCGTTCACGCACTCCTGGTTCGTACCGGCGGACCTCTGTGTCCCGTACAAACAGAGTCAGGGTCCTCTCCTCGAGCCAGGGCATGTTGTTTCTCTTATACTTATTTCTCTAATATCTACGCTTAGTGCTTATCGTTAGAATCTTGCGTTTATTTTATCGGAGAGTCACCGCAACGTGCGTTACTCGTTATTTACAAGGAACGCTCGGCAAGTCGACTGCGAATGTTTTAAATTTCTATGACCAACGATTAGCTGTTTGCAAATGTGATTACTACGTAGATTCTGTATTATTGTTAGAAAATATACGATATCAAGAGACAAATACGAGCTTTCCTCGTACGACGTAAAGAATAAAATAGCGAACGATGATCATCGGCGATTAAATATTTATCACAATGAAAATTAGAATCAATTAAACTATTGATATCCACTTTAGAAATAATGACAAATTTAGCGATTAAGAAAGAGCAGGGTGATGATAATGTCCCATGGGGATTGTTTGTTCAAACTATCGGAATAAATCGCGCACGGCTAATCTTGTAAAAATGTAGGGATCCGACGAACGTCGAATTACGCAGGTAGTACGCTGGCAAACCTTTTTCGTCTTCGAGATCGACAATTTTTGCGGCCCCTATGAAATCAGGCGAGAGAACGTGATAGTACGTCGGGGGTATCTAGAGTCCCACGAGAGCTCTGTCACAGTGAGTGGATAATGGGAATGGTGATGGGTAGCGGTAGGGCTGCCGATAGTGGAGGCGGTGGCAGTGGTGGCGAGACGACGTTGGTCGTGCCGGTGACGGTGACGGCAGTGGATATAAGGCGCGAGGGTGGTAAACCGATGGTGCAGATGAGTACGTCACGCCACGGCAGTAAACCCGATGCGATCGGAAGAACGCTGATGCTGACGGGGCAACCCGGGGAGCCGTCAACGACGCTACCTTTACCTCCTTCTTCTTTTCTACCTTCTTCTTTTCTACGATCTTCTACTAACTAGCCTCCATCCTTCGGACTCTACCGTGAGGGTGTTTTCTCAATCTTTTTTATACACTTGATATATTACCTAGACTTTTTTGCGAGGTAATAGGATGAAGCAAATCATTCTAAAAAAAGAACGTGTTATTTTAAATCGTGATTATATGAAGATTAATAGGCTAACGAACGGAATCATTAATTGATGAAGTGATGGTCAAGCAAGATTCTTGCAAGGTAGTAGGATAAAGAGAATTATTGTAAAGGATAGGCTATTTTAAGTCGTGAATATAAAGATGAGTAGAGTAACGTATGGAATCATTGATTGATAAAGTGATGGTTAAGCAAGGCTTCTCTGAGGTAGTAGGATAAAGAGAATTATTGTAAAAGATAGACTATTTTAAGTTGCAAATATAAAGATGAACAAAGTAACGTACGGAGTCAAGCAAGACTCTTACGAGGTATTGGGATAAAGAGGCTTATTGTAAGAGATAGGCTATATTAAGTTGCGAATATAAATGTGAGTAGGATAGCGAACGGAGTCATTGACTGATAAAGCAATGATCGTATATAAACAAATTTTATGAGTTATCTTATTAGTAAAGTAAAATGAAACAATATTTCAATAGGATGGTCTATTTTAAGTCGCGAAGAAAAATATTTTATTAATAATACAAGAATCACGCAAAGGTCAATTTGAAAGATATTCATTTTTGAGCTATTTAAGTGATTGTTCATAAAATAAAATTCTGAAAGCATAAAATAAGTTCTGAAAGAAAATAATTCTACAAAATAAATTGTCTTAAATTGTTAATAATAATAGATAGGATAAGGAAGGTAGTCATTGAATGATAGAATGGCGAAGCGAAGATCACTGACCGCAGTTAGGCGTACGAGTCAAACCATTGGTAGAAGGTGTCGCCGTGGTAGTTGGTGCGTTGCCTGGCTCACGTTCCCGGAAGTTAAGACATGAGAATGTCCGGATACGAGACGTGCACGTGAGACCCTTGGAAGACCTCTGCTTTCTTTCAACAACTTCGAGCACATAGCATTGATCCTTCTATCTTAATACCGTATCGTAGAATTGTCTGTTTCGTTCTGTAATAATTTTCCGAAAGTTTTGATAAAATGTAAAAAAAATAGGCCGATCTGCGGAATCGATTTCTTTAAGAGGAAAAGATCAAACGGTTAAAATGGGGCCAAGTTGAGGGAAGATTTTTACCCAAATTGAAATAGCAGGTATCTCATTTGCCTTATTGGGTTAAAAGTTGGACGAGACCACCTTGGTGGATTAAGCTCATCGGATTTCCGAGGTAGCTACTCCCATCGAAAACTTTGTCCCTTATTAAAGTCCTAAGAAGAACCCTTCCAAGATCATGAGAATGAGTCTTGGAGTGTTTTTCAAGACGTAGCTCCGGAAATCGATGAAAAGCTTCTAACTCTCCACGTAGCGTGTTTGTACATTGTGCTATCATGAACGTTGACCTTTCGCGACAAGCAAGATGTAAAGGAAGTCTCTTTCGAACAAAACTGCGACTTGTTCGTGCTGGAGTAGTGCGTTTACCAAAAGTTCTCAGGCTCGACCTCCGCTCGGACACATCGAGAAACTCATCACGTAGACTTTAAACCCTCCCTTATCTGCGCGTCATCAAGAAGCAACTTCCCTTCCACTCTATCCCTCTCTCTTCCTTTCTCTTCTTTTACCTCTCTCTTTCGATCTTTCTTTCATCTTTCTCCCTACCTACCTCCCTCCCACCCTTCCTTCTTCCCTCCCTCCCGCCCTCCCCCCTTTCACCCCGTATATATATATCCCTGTTGACGACTATCCTCTGTCCTTCATGCCGCCATACGTCTTCCTTCCTCTATTCCTCGTTGCAACGTAATCGTAAGCATATACCTACGTGATTTTTATCAGCGGATGTAGTCTTGAATAGCTTCGTGTCTAGAGACAACATCCTAGAGTTCATTCAGATTCTCTAGTCCATTTCTCAGAAAATATTTTCGGTGTCTTGGAAATTGTGTTAAGTTGTGAAGAAGCCGGGGATAGGCCAAATGATCAAGTTTTCTTTTATTTCTCTTTGCCTTTCTTTACAATTGCAGTAATTATAACTAACGGACAAGAGGGCTAGCAAGGAAGCTTTTCTTTCTGCTCATTCGATTCGAGTAATAAATTATGTAGGAGATTTGCAAGCAGCTTATGCAATCCGACGATGTAACGGGCAGAAGGCTACGTTTTCTCTTTGATAGAGACTTCTTAAGCCTCGACACGATCGTCAACCGTTGTGTCATGAATCAAACCGTAGGCCATACTTTGGTCCATTTGAAGGAAGAAACGTATCATGAATTATTCATAAAGCGGAATGAAAGCTGAATTTGAAATATAGGTGCGGACAGTTCGATACGACGGGTTTATAAAAATATATATGTCGTTATGACTAGTGTGGTGTCCATCTCTAGCAATGCGTCCACATATCGAAAAAGGGAAATATTTTTTCCGGAAAATCGACGTTGTCGGCGAAACACAAAATTTGTTTCTTCTTTCTGTTTTTTCTTTTATCATATATCAACTGCCACATCACATAGACATTTATTTGTTTTCAGCGTATTTTTGGACTTTTGTTAAGGATTCCACAGGGGGTGGTTTAGTAAGAGGGTGGTTGGTAGCTTTCCACCCCAGTATACGTTCCTCTCGTTATCGGGCGGTCACCGGAAATGACGTTTCCTTTTGTCAAAGTGCTACAAAAGCTTAGGCATCTGATAGCCGAAAGGGCGGCCGCGAAAGAAAATTATGTCGAAACTGGAGCCCGTAACATTAGGAGCATTGTATTGTAGCGCGAGGCTACGACTCTCGAGGGAACAGGGTGGGAAGGCAAGGCAAGGCAAGGCAGCTTTGGTCCTTCTCCAACTCACGTTTCTGCCTCCATATCGACTAACACAGAAAGTCGTCCACACGGAGCCACGGCACGAAGCCACGGACGGAATGGGACATGCCCTCAGGTGGTGCTCCAGAGCGGCAAATGAATTGTTTAATTGAATTAGTCGACGAGCCGGTGCCACGATGCGCATTATAATTTCCGCGAGCTCAATGCTCTTTCTTTCGTGTGCGGCTTTTATGAAAGCAAGTGGGACGAAGCGATCGAGTCGAAGAAAGGGAATAGGGTGGTGAGATCAAAGGAAAAGAAAAAGAAAAATGTAAAAGTAACCACTGCCGTCACCTCTAATCTCGTCGTCTCATTGGACTAAGAATTATTAATGCCAGCCACTTGACACTCTTGCACTGTAGTAGTCGTTGTTGACTTGACCCATCGTATCTCTTAGCAGGCCTAAGTAGATGTTAGAACACGTTGCAAGAAGGGTAGAAAAGAGAAAAAAGCATGGGGGATGTAAGAAGGGAGAAAGAGGGTCCGAGAAAGAAGGAAAAGAAGAAAGGTGGAGAGAGCGATCGGTTCCGCGAGAGACTTCTATCTCTTTACCCCGAGGGACTCCCGGTAGGGCCTTGTGCTCGACTGCCGCCCAATTTCAACCAATTTGGCCGAAAGTTGGGCGTAATTTTATTTTCACACGTCTGCAACCACCACCAACTCGTACAGTGTGCCGCTCGTTCGTGCGAAGGCAACACCAGCTATACACCATCAGCACTAGCAATAGCAGCTTCGAACCAGCTACGGTTCTTTCTGCCTACTCGTATCGTACCTCTGGGGAGATGGACCTAACTCGTGAAGGATCGTAAGAAAACGAAGGGACGAAGTAGGAACGGTCTTGCTGCCCACCACCCCAAAGCCACCCTCCCAATCCTTTTATCTTTGCACAATCAGCAACGAAAGGTGGTTCGTGTAATCGCTCTTTGATCCATGTACTGCTGCCTTTCTAAAAAAATTTCTAAATAAAAGAGCGTCGCTGAGAAGAAAGCAACCATAGTACGGATCTAAAAACTGTTCCATCGTTCTACGATGACTGTTTAGATATAAATTTGTATATAAATCGGTTAAGATCGTTCAGTAAAGTTAGTTCAAAAGGGGACATGTCCGTCATTATTCCTTTGGGGAAAAGATTTTCGTCTGGTTCGTAGAACTCGAGGGAGTTGAAGTGCGTTTATAAAATCAAAAAACAAGATTCCTACGGAACCAATGGCTCGCGCCGAAGGAAACTTACCCTTACTCGAGTCGACTTTTTACGACCTTTGACTCCCGCGACAAAGATGAAAATAATGGGTTACCACAGGTTGGCGGTATTTGCACATTCCCCTCCTCGTCTCTTTCTCTTCTTTACTGGGGTTTTCAAAGAGAACGGGGAGAGAGAGACAAGAAAGCATTGTCATTTTACAGTCGTTAAGCGCAATAGCGGTCTAATAAAAAGCCCATCTCGTTTTCAACCCTTCTTAAGTTGAGACGGCACATTTAATTGCGTCGCTTTAGTTTTTCTCGGATTAGTCCTTACCGGTAAATGTACCGTGAACGTAGAAGAGTACTTCTTCGAGAGTACTTTTAATAAATCGCTTTGAGCAACGAAGAAGACGATTGATCGTTTCCACGTAGAGATCGTTCATTGGACGGTTTAAACGTAAAATCGGTATCAAGGGGCAGTCTATGGGGCGTGGTTACGTTACGGTGGTATTCACTCGACCACATTCACTGGCTTGTCAGCAAACACGGGCTTGATAGCGCTTGAATAATGTATGCTGTTTAAGCGGTAGCCGCTTTACCGCGTATTGCCGTATCACCGTGACATCCCTGTACTTGCCACGCCTCTCCTTCTTCGTTACCTATTTCTCTCTGAGAGTTCGGTCGCTGGTACATTCATGGTAAAAAAAGAAAAAAGTAAAACAATACATCGACGACTCGAGTCGTTTTCAAAAAAATGATCTTTAGGTGTTATATGTGGAAAAGACGAAAAAATCAAAAATACAAAAAAGGACAAAAATCTAGAAATGTTCAGACGTTGCTTAGTTTAAATCGATTAATCGAATGCTAGGTAGCTGACTGAGAACATTTCTTTCTAATTACAGTATCCTGGAACTGCGTAAAGAGAAAAGCCGAGACGCAGCGAGATCGAGACGGGGTAAAGAGAACTTTGAGTTCTACGAGCTAGCGAAGATGTTACCTTTGCCGGCGGCCATTACCTCTCAACTGGACAAAGCCTCCATTATAAGGCTTACCATCTCTTACCTCAAACTCCGAGACTTCTCGGGTCATGGTGATCCCCCATGGAGTCGTGATGGACCACCACCTAACAAAACTGTGAAAGGTAGGCGAATAGTTTGACCTCGGTAAATCCTGAATTACGAAATAAAGAGAAAGAAAGAGAAAGAGATTTTTAAATTTCGTTACTTTATTCTTGTTCTTGACGCGTGTATATACTTTATAGTCGATTAGATACCCACAAAGTATATCTGCCGTTGATATTTTTTGATGGATCAGTTCTTGATCTAGGATAGGTCGAGCGAGTAAAAGTTAACGGGGATCGAAAGCAAGGGCTAGTAGGTACTCTGATCGAATGGCAAAAATTTCTCTTCGGGGACGCGACTTGGAAAAGAAGTCAACCGCATCATAATTTTGTTATAGACGATAGTCTCTCTTTTTCTCTCTTTCTTTCTTTCTTTCTTTTTCGTAGCACGTCTTTGTAGCAGACACGTGTCTCGTGTCTGCCACAGTCTGACAGTCGAGGGATCGTTCTGGGAAGCGTTCGATTAACTCGATTTCTGTGTCACAAGTGAGAATCAACGTTCTTTTCTTCTTCATTTTCCTCCTCTTTTCTTCCTTCCTTTCTTTCTTTCTTTCTTTCTTTCTTTCTGTCTGTTTTTCTTTTATCTCTCTTCTCTTTTCTTGTTTCCTTCGAAGATAATATTCATGCGGATCTCAGGATCTCTTGATTAACGAAACAATATTAAGATGGGAAGAAGAAGGGTAAAACGAAAGATTTCGTATATTTTCGAGGTGCAGTTTTATCGGAAAGAGACTGGCTCCATTTTCGTTAAATGAACCACGAAAATGAAGGAAGGCGAAGAGCGATGTTATCGTTCGATTATCGTCGACAATTCTCTATTACTATGTATCTGCGAATCTTCTACCGGTCGCACGGTCACTTCTCTTATAAAGGATATCTCGAGACAAAATCTATTGCTAGCTTGCTTACGGCACCGTTTTTCCTCGAGAACATGCGACTCATTCTTCTATACACTTCGATGAAAATTTACGCAGGATTGCCCTTTATTCTACGAAATAGTGGGGAGGAAGAAGTGAATTGATATCGTAAAAGGATCGTTTCGATAGAACCGAAATGATTCGATACGGGGTGTGTTCACTCTTTAAAGAGATAGATAAAATTAATATATTAACGAGAACAATTAAATATATTGAGAACTTTTAATGATGATATATACGAACAATTTGAACAATTGTTTGAACTAACTTTATCATTAGTGTGACATTAAACCATAAATGAACATGACGAATTTCTTTACAATTAACGAAAAGAAAAAACGATAGAGAAAGTAAATTAGATTTTTTTATAAATAATAACTGCCGTTATAAGTAAAAAATCGTATAACGATAAAAGAACGTTTATTTTTGAATCAATAACAATAAAAAGTGGGAAAGATTGAAGCTAGGAAAAAAAGGAAAATTCTGATTAGAAAATATCATATTTATGTAAAATCTATTTCAATATTCGTGTTCCGATTTAAAAGTATTTCACAAAAAATAGAAACAAGATTGTCTCGTTAGTTAAAACAGAAATACCTAATATTTAGTTATTTTTAAGCGCTTTTTAACGGAATTTTAATATTTATGGTGCGACATTTACAACTTATTGTTAGTATGAAATATAACAGAAAGGAAGGAAAAAAAAGAGAAATTATTGAGGACGAGAGATCGATCGATGGTAGTTTAAGAGGGTAGGTCGAGTTAATATTTGTGGTCGATGTTGGAGGTGGCAAATTCGGTGGCAACAGTGAGAGAGAGAGAGAGAGAGAGAGAGAGAGAGAGAGAGAGAGAGAGAGAAAAGAGGGAGGGTGCCAAACACGAAGTCGTAGAGTACGTAACGTCGATAGGTAGTGGGTACCTAGTAGATACGTATAAAGGCTTAGGTAGTGCGTACTACTACCCACATGGAAATCTAATCACAGCATCCCCTACGCGGGGTCCTCGCGTTACCAGCCACCAATGTAACTAAACTAACGAAATTGAGTTAGGCGCCATTCGGGCATCGCTGCCACAACTTCTCGTCAAACTAAATCCAGTTCGCGGCCTCTGTCTCTGTCTCTCTCTCTCTCTCTCTCTCTCTCTCTCTCTCTCTCTCTCTCTTTCTCTTTCTCTTTCTCTCACTCACTCACTCGTATACACCCTTCGCGAGTTTCCACCCTTGGAGGGCATGTCAATGCCAGAGCGTTGAAAAAAGACCTCTCGACTTAACGAAGCAAAATGCGTTAAAGATTTCTAGACACGTCTGCCGATTTAGTTTTATGCTTCTTTCTTTCTTTCTTCTCTCTCTCTCTTTCTCTCTCTCTCTCTCTCTTTCTTTTTCTCTTTCTCTCTGTGTATCTCTGTCTTTCTCTTTCTTTTTCTTTTTTGTTCTTATCCATCCTTTGTTCCTTGTCTTTTGGTTCTATTCTTCTTGTTCAGCCTAAAAAATGTTTTGTTTGGTGCCGTTTAATTTTGGTCACCGGTTGGGTTAGACTCAGTAATTAAGTTTTCGATTTTAAGTCTAGTAAAGGTAGAAATACAATATGTAAGAAAGAAATATAATATTATTTGAAACCTAAAATATAAACTATATTATACCTTATAAGTATGATTTATATATAACAAATATAATATGAACTAGCAATTAATTTTATTAAAGATGAAATGAAACAATATATGTATAAAATAATATATATCTATGAACAAATTCAAAGTTATGATATTATAAAGAATTAAAATCCACGTTACGATATTAAAAGATCTTTTTAATGACTGTGTTGATTTAATCGTCGATAGTTTTATTTGTTTTACTCGGGTTCATTGTAATACAGACGAAGGGTGAGATGCTGATTCTTCGAGTCTCGATCTACAGAATTAAATTTTAGGTTTCATTGACTTCCATAAATATTTATCAAAAAGATAGATAAAGTAAATGAAGGGATGATAAAATCGGAAAATTAGAAACATTTTTAATCAAATATAAGGACAATTTATCAAGGTCAAATGCATCGAGTGTTAACTGGAAAAATGACGTATGGAGTGGGCAAATTATCGTTTAGCACGTACAACCTTATGCGTCTTGTCGATTCCCTTTAGAAATAGAGGATCACTACCGGGAAATGTAACAAATTCGGCTATTTTTCATTAAATCCTGCTCCCTGGAGCCCGAACAAAAGAGGGTACGGCGTTACGTTATGTTCCTTGCTTAGGTACTATCGGCCACCCACCCTGTACCTTTTCTCCGGTGATCCTCGGAATTTCGGAAACCCTACGAATCTTTTCTCTTCGTTTTATGCGTTATTCCGACGCTTACGACACGACGCCTCATAAAAATTTTCTTTTCCTTCCAATTTGATTTTCTCCGCTTAGATTTCATTCGAAGTGAGATATATATATATATGTATATG
This sequence comes from Vespula vulgaris, assembly GCF_905475345.1. NCBI lineage: Eukaryota > Metazoa > Arthropoda > Insecta > Hymenoptera > Vespidae > Vespula > Vespula vulgaris. The sequence continues at coordinate 9,561,085 of NC_066588.1, forward strand.
TATATGTATATGTATGTATATGTTTGTATATCTAAATTTTATTCTAATCGTCTATTAATAAGTGTATCATTTATTAATATATATTTTTATTTTTATCTATAAATGATAAATTTTTTAATAAACTCAAAGGTCGAAAGAAGAGGCTAAAAAGGAAAATAGAAATACAGAAAGGGCTTCGCCCTTTTGATATTTTTCTACTTTCTTCAAATAAATATCGTCGAGTTACGAGGCGAGAAAAGTATACGGAACGTGTATGAGATATTTATCAAAATATTGTGATAACGGAGAATGGCAGGGGTGAGACAACGGGGAAAGATTTATGGAGGGGTCAGCTGTCCGACCGAAACACGTAGATTCCAGTATAACCAGTGTTAACTTTCGAAATTAGTAAGTGATAAATGTGAGTTAAACCGACGTAAGCAGTATTGCTTTTTCAAGATATATAGACATATTATTATATAAGCATCTGTTATCTTTTTCCTTTTCTTCTTAACGAAACTTTTACCTTTTCCATTTCTCTTATAAAATAATAAAAACGATGATAAATTTGATAGAAGAAAGAAAATAATTAATAATAAATTGTAATAATAAATTGTAGTAACAAATTGTATTGTAATAAAAATCGTTATTAATTTTTCATCGAGTTGTATAATATATACTTTTAAAACGTTAATTATTAAAACTTTTATATATTATTAATAACTATTTCGTAGAACATAGGTTATTCGAAATCTTGTAAAAATGATAATTCCTTATCAATTTAACAGTGAATATCTGAATAGATGGAATGATATTAAAAGATAAGCAGAGAAAAACAAAGGTGTTCGTCAATGCTGAAATCCAGTTGGATTATCATAGTCACAGTCCATATATGCTAGAGAAATATCGGAATTAACTTGTTGACGGAAAAGCCCGAAGTAAGGTTAGGTCAGTCCGACGGGCAGCCTCATCCCGATGGACTTACCAGATTAAGCGTTTCGCGCACGAGTTTGATCGAGTCTTCTAAGTCTTTCATTAAGGGAAACCAGGGAGGGTAGGATTATTATTACCGTAAGAAGGAGCTCGTCTTGTTTGTTAAACGAGGGGAAACGAAAGGCGAAAAGGGGTCGTGGCGGCATGGTTAAACCGGATGGGGTGGATAGTGACTCACACCAGCCCAAATAAACTGAAGATGGCTTTCATCGCGATGGTCAATCGATCTACATCTACGACTTTATTGAATCCATTTTTGATGATCATTGCATGATGTATATACAATCTATATACGTTTAGCTTCACCAAGAAATCTTTTGCACTCTCTGTCTGAATGATATTAGGTTTAATTAACGATAGAAAAACATTATTCAAAAATAATATTTCGATGTTTCGAGCTATTTTTTTTATTGCTGCAAATAAAAGCAAAATTGTGATATTTTATAAATTTATTGATACTGGGAATGAGAACTATTTCATGAATAGAAAATAACACGGTCTTTCGATGTAATAATAGTTTTTGAAGAAAACGTAAAATTTTATTTGTATTGCCTTTATTTGCGAATAATAATATAATAAATCGAGAAAAGAATGTAAAAGGTTAAACAACCCGTAATGTTTTTCGTCTCAGAAATAGATAATCAAGTCTGCAATTATGTGTTTATGATACGAATAAGATCTACCATAAAATAAAGAATACAATAAATTTGTTGATAACTTCATTAAAAAAAAATAAAGAAAAAAAAATATATTAAATAGATATATTAATACGTAGAAAATTCACTTGACAGTCCATTTGATCCTCGTTGATTCGCTTTTTTGATCTATACGCTATACCTTCCTACATTATCATAATTTAACGTATTGCGTAGGTACAAATCGCGTGAGGTCGGCAGCAAACGCGGCGGTAGATCATTTCGAGGTACACCAGGGTACCCATATATTACAGGTATGTACTTACATGGTAACAATCGGTTGCAACGAAATAAACAATGATAACTGCGTATCTACGAATAGATCTAGAATAAACGTTGAAACGTTTGTTGCAGTCGTTGGATGGTTTCGCGATGGCGGTCGCTGCGGACGGAAGGTTCCTGTACATATCCGAGACCGTGTCGATCTACCTAGGACTTTCGCAGGTGAGTCTTTACATTTCTCGTAAAGATTTGTAAATAGCGTAAAAAAGGGACGGGTAGGGTTAAAGTGAAAGGAATATAAAATTCGCAAGTAGTGAAAGAGAGAAAAAAGAGACAGAAGCATACATACATGGTTAGACCTTAGCGGAAAGGCAAAAATAGTAGCATGGAAGTGACGAAGGAAAGCCAAAGACGACGAAGACGAGGAGGATAAAGAGGGAAAACACGCAAATGATGGTACCTGCAGGACGGAGGTGGAAGAAGAAGGAAAGAGTACTGTCGGAAAAAAGAAAAAGAGAGAAAGAAAGAGAAAAAGAGAGAGAGAGAAAGAAAGAGAAAAGTTGATAGCGTGGAAGAAAAGGATAAGGAGGAGAGGTCAAGGGGGAAAAGAGGAGAAGGTTGTATGAGTTGGCGGCCATACTGGTTGGCACCAGGCATGACATAGACGAGGGAAGGATGGGTGGATGGAGGCGGAGGTGGTCGCATGCGGCTCACGTAGCCTCTGCACGGCGGCGTGTTCGCCATTCCTAATGCCCCGAGCTCGTGAAGGTAGTAGTAGAGTGGATGGGGAAAAGAGAGAGAGAGATAGAGATAGAGAGAGAGAGAGTCGGAACAGCAAGAGGGAGCCATTGCAAGAGAGAGAACCAAAGAGGAGGAAGAGGAGGAGGAGGAGAAGGAGGAGGAAGAGGAAGAGGAGAAGAGGGAAGGCGAGAAAGAGGGATATGGCGGGGGTAGGTGAGGGAGGTGACCGGTGTACCAGCTCGATTCTACGAGAGACTCTCGCGGAGCAATCAATAGGGTGTTTCGAGGATTCGGGAAACCGGTGGCAGCTAGAAACATGGCTGCCGCCATCAAGAAGACCGAACCTTTCTTTATGTCTTCCTTTTTCAGTACTTCCGACTCTAGCAGAAAACTAGCCCGATGTCTACCAAAATGTTCGAGTCGGGAAGACGTCTATTTCAAGGGTGGCTCATCGAACGCGATACCAGGACACACCTGTGTCCTGGACCCGCAAATATACTCATATATATAATGGTCTTTACAAAAAGGGATATCAAAAATGGCGGATAGTAAAGGCTAGTAACGAATAACGAACTGTTATTCGTTTTTCCGATGCACTTATCGTAGCTCGTACGTACGTTTTAATACCGAGAAGAGAAGCGTGACCGACAGACATTGGGCTTATGCGCGTCATTATCCAAGTTCGCTTATAGAATACAAATAAAGCGTTGCTACATATGTATGTCTCTATGTATGTACCACCTATGTACATAGGAGTATAGTAATTCGAGGAAGTATGTTATGTAGATATATATCACCTCGCAACTATGTAGCTAGTTTAAGTATAGAGAAATCATCGATGAAGTGAAACGGAAAAATCGATGATGATTTCAGGTAGAAATGACGGGTTCGAGCGTTTTCGATTACGTGCATCAACAGGATCACGCCGAGGTCGCTGAACAATTAGGACTGGGCTTGGCTTCATCCGCGAGCTCTTCCGGTCCGCATTCGTCTAGTTCCGGTTTAGCTTCTCCGAGTAGTGCCGCTTCGGAGGAACATGGCTCGTCCTCGACCGCAAATCCAGACGGTATGCTTATATCGTAACTGAAAGGATATTTTGAATTTTTTCTCAAGTTCTCAACGAAATTCTGTATATTTTGTTTCTTTTTTTCCAGTGTCTTCCTTGATGTCGCTCTCAGCGAGTGGTCTTTATAAAGGTTACGATCGTGCATTTTGTGTAAGAATGAAATCCACGTTAACGAAAAGAGGTTGCCATTTTAAATCTTCAGGTTATAGGGTATGTTGAAATATATTTAGAAAATTGTATTCCGTATTCCTTTTGTCGTTCTTTGTTATTTTATTTCATTTCTTTTTTTTTGGTCTTGTATTGTATTTCATCGAAAATAGGTCGTACTACTACTGTGTCGTTTGAGACCACAGTACACGTTTAGTCATACGAGAAAGACGGCCCCGCCATTGATGGGTATGGTTGGCTTGGCTATTGCACTTCCGCCACCGAGCGTACATGAAATCCGATTGGAGACCGACATGTTCGTCACTCGTATCAACTTCGATTTTCGGATAGCACATTGCGAACCAAAGTGAGTGTCTAGATAATGTCTTACATTTTATGACGATAGAATATCGAGTATTTCAAACGATTCTTCGTAAATCATGAAATTGAAAATATCAATTAGTTTGTCGCTTGATTTAGTGGAATTATTATCGATACTTTATATTTATCTATCCAATTTATGTCACTATTTATATTTTATGCAAGTATTTCTATTGCACCTTAAAATATGCAATACTTTATACGACATTAATAATGTTGCTTGTCAATGCCATCTAGCGGTAAACAACATTTTCTGCTCCTGCGATACATAGCTATTGTAGTCATGTTATCTATCGAAAGAGCTTAAAAAAATTTCTTACCGATAGATGGCGCTTGCAAGCATCATTATCGGCAGTGTATAAAAGGTTGTCTATTTCAAAAGGGGTAATAACTAACAATTAAGATTTCTTGATATTTATATTCGATTAGCATATTTCTTGTTTGTTTACAGAGTATCTGAATTATTGGATTACACGGCTGATGAATTAACGGGTAAAAATTTGTATACCTTGTGTCACGGTGAGGATGCGAATCGTCTTCGAAAATCACATATAGATCGTGAGTATCGACTTTATTATTTTATTTTCTTCTTTTTTTCTTGTTAGATCTATATTCACGATATTTTGCATTTTAGTAATCCACAAAGGACAAGTCTTAACGCATTATTACCGATTAATGAACAAAAGTGGAGGTTATACGTGGTTGCAAACGTGTGCGACCGTCGTATGTAATTCGAAAAATGCTGAGGAACAAAACATCATTTGTGTAAACTACGTAATAAGGTAAGTAATAATTAATTCGTAATACCACTTATACAATTAGAAATGAAAAAAAAACACTAATTAATTATTTAATGCAATCTATCTAAAAATTCTATTAATAATGCTTTTGACAAATCTCCGAAAAATTTCTATTACAGCGGTCGTGAATACGAAAATCTAATTATGGATTGTTGTCAACTCGAAGACGGTGTTACTGGTGTTAAACGAGAGGATGCGACAGGAAATGATCCAGAAAATGGATCGCCTGATGCCGACAGAGGAGGTATAATTGCGTTTGTTTTCTTCCCAATAGAATTATTTTAATTCATCATTCGTTACGAAAGACAGGCAATCGATTGTTATCATCAACGTTTAAATTAAATAATCAATTTTATTAAATTCAAGTTATTACATATACAAAATTATATTAGCTATGTGCAGGTAAAACTTTCTAGTGGCATTTCTTAGCGCTGGGACAAAGAGTATTAGAAAATTAACGAGTCGTATATCTTGATAGCTTCCTTCTTTCTTTTTAATTTTTTTTTCTTTCGTAATAAATTGGTGCATAGATTAATAATACGTTGCATTGAAACGAACGTCGCGGAATAGGTACTATCGAGAGTCTTTCCCTAACGAACTTTTGTTCCTTTGCAGGAAATGTCTGATAATGGTCAAAATTAGAATGCCACGGTACCTCCGTCGTCCTGATCTTCCGAACGATCCGGAAACACACGTGAAACGCCTGTAAGGTGCTCGCCCGTGTTTAAAATATATTATTTATATCACACTACGTTTACAAGTGTTTTACTCTACCTCATCTTTCGATTCTCGTAAGCATAATCATGGCAAACAGTAACGTTCATTACCTTTTAGCGTGAATTAATTTTTAAGGAATGTATAAGTCGTTGTACATTTTGAAAAAGTAAAAATATATTCACGTGTGTTTTCGATACTATCCACGTGAGAGAAAAATCAATAGAATATTATGTCAGAAAGATCTATCGACACATACGTATATTAATTCAGCGCTACTATAATAAGAGAAATTAAAATATTTCATTTCAAAAATATAATATACATATAGATTATCTATATATTATCTTTTTTGTAAAGAAATACGATTTACAAACACAATTAAATTTGTGTTAGCAAAACTTAGATCGCGTGAAAGAGAAAAGCTTTAACGTTCATTTCCGCGAGAATACGTACTAATATCGTACGTGTCCAAACGTAGATCGAAAGAAAGTCAGCGTAAAATAGAAAAGAGATCCGTATCATTTCAGAAGGACGAAGTCGTGGAGGTCCGACGAATCAGCATCAAGAAAATCCTCATCGTTCTCCGCCGGAAGATCGGGAGGACACACGGGGTTCGGAGAGCGAGAAGAGAGGCAACAGGCATCACGATAGCATGGCTCAGCTTCAACAGGAACCACAAGCAGCAATAGGGAACATCAGCACGTTGGTGGTGAAGTTACGTGGACACAAGCGAAAGCTTCACGAGGAGGAGAGCAGTTCGAACGAAGAGGACGAAGAGGAGGAGGTTACTGAGAAAGTGGCAAACAGCGAGAGGAATAATCCTTTAAGCCCAACACCTTCAAATCACTCGATCTCTACGAGCGAACAAGTCTTGTGCGCGACGAGTCCAAAGTCTAGACGAAGTGGTGAAGGAACTGCTAGGTCTGGGACAACTGATGTAACCGAAAATGGTGGTGGTGGTGGGAATAGTAATCCTGGTAGTAACACCGGCGGAACCGACACCGGTCCTGGAAGCGTCGGTGCTGTTGGTGCTACAGCTGGGACATCGGTGAAGGACCTGGAACAAGCGATGTCAAAGCACCTACCTGGTACAGCATTGAATAAATCTAATTCTCCGAGTCTACACCAACCTACAGATTTTAGTACGGATGCCTTGTTAAAGCAACAACAGCAAAGAAGTACGATACAATGGATAGGAGCACATCATCACCTCGGTCATCTAAGTCCTCAACAATCAGCGACCGCCCCATTACCAGCCTCGGCTCTTCTTAGACAGCTCTATGCAAATCGGGAAAGCGTAATACGTGCGAACGTTCACGGGATAACGTCGGCTGGAGGTGCGAGGACACCTTCGTCGGGTGGATCCTATTATGCCAGCGAGACCGGCCAAAACGGTCCTCTTCCAACGCCACCGGGTTCCGAAGGTTCAAGTACCTACGGCGAACATCAGTTTGTTCTAACTACACATAATCAAAAAGCTTCGGCTGGTGGTAATAGCTGTGGAACCGATGCTTTTACAAGTTTGGTATCCTCATATTCAACGGCAGGTGGTTACGCGGTAGATTATCATTCAGCCATGACGCCACCGTCATCGGTCTCGCCTCGTGACAAACAACAACAGCAACAACATCACCACCACCATCACCATCAACAGCAACCACAGCAGCAACAGCAACAACAACAACAACAACAACTTCACCCGGTGAATGTAATCAGCTCGTATGACACCTCTTCGGCCTATGGGGAACCTGTATTACGTCATCAGTATGAACCAGCTCAACCTTTACCTCTAAAACCACAAGTCTACTCAGCGACCGTTCACCCGAGTGCCCTAGATGCTGCGGCAGCGTACGCCTCTGCTGGTCTCGGAGAACAAGCTCAGTTTTACCATCACCCAGCTGCGGCCGCGGCAGCCGCAGCAGCTGGCTTTCATATCTATCACCCGTCTAACAAGGCAACGGCGAACAGTTGGTACGGTTCGACGTCCTAGTGGCGTCCTAGTGCTGTACGCGACACGCGTGTACTTAAATAATTTGAATTTTTGAACGAAGGACATGATCAGACTGACGGGACTCTCTCGTATGCATATCAATCGAAGATAACGAATAGTCAACGTGATCGATTTTCTTCGCTTTAACTTTGAGTCCTTTCTTTCTACCACATACTCCCCGAACCATCAGCCTCATTTCGTTGATAAATCTAGCTGATTTGTATCGATCATTATATCGATATGTATCAACGATTAGTTGGTAGAAAAGGAACTAAAGGAAGAAATGTCGAAAGTGTTTGTCATCGTCGTCTTGCCCGCTCAAGGCGACGATCGTGTTGTCATCCTTGTCTCGCACGCCCAAGGCAACGATCGTGCTGTGACTATATCGCCATAACACATTTAACCCCTTGCAGCCTGACATACTTCCATTACAGCCTGAATTTAATTGTGGGGTATTACGAGCTATGATAGGGGACGTACGTATCGATCAGAACTAGATAAATAGATTCTAGTTACGCCTTGGGACTGTTTTATCCGAAATGATATTTGCTTGTGTCGATTCGATGACGTTATGCTGGACTAACAAAGAAATTATTTCTTTCTCGAGGTGCTCTCTTTTTTCTCTTTCTCTCTCTCTCTCTCTCTCTCTCTCTCTCTCTCTCTCTATCTGTCTCTCTTTCTCTATCTTTTTCTTCTTTGTCTGCCTTTTAAAGAGACAAGAAATCGTGCAATATAGGTAAGCAAGAAAAACGTCTGACTAAAAAAAAGTGCTGCATCGTGTCAGACCGCAAAGGGTTAGTTCTTGCACGTAGGATGCAAACTTATTGTAATATAAAGAATTAACAAGAAAAAATAAAGAAAATAAAAGAAAATAAAAGAAAAGAAATAAAAAGAAACAGTAAAACTAAATTATTATCTACGTTGGAACGTAGGCCTCGAAGGGATTACGCGCAACAAAACAAGAAGAAATGAATTTTGTGCCGGCATCTAGCGTGAGTCTCTATCAAAGTGATTTCAATGCGACGACGTGTGTATGTATCTATGTGGTTGTTAAAATGCAAAATAGTGGATATGCAAGAGGAAGGAAAATAATAAAGAGAGGAAGAGGACTACCAATAATAATTAATCGTCGTTGTCGTTGATGGTATTGATGGAACTATATTTGCATTGTGACGATCGTTACTCGAATTATTATTATTATTATTAATATTATTATTATTATTATTATTATTATGGTTATTTTTATTATTATTATTATTATTATTATTATTATTATTATTATTATTATAACTATTATTATAATTATTATTATATATTATCTACTTGTAGCAATTTTTTTTATACCGTAAATCGTTTCGTTTTGCTCCTCGTACCTCGATCGAATGAAACTACACACGTATGTACGCTACGTTGATGATAAATTTTGGAACGAGCTCATCGTGGTTCGTTTTAATCGTTCAGTTTTAGAAAAAAAGAAAAAAATAAAAAGAAAAAGAAAAGAAAAGAAAAGAAAAGAAAAGATAAGATCTAATTAAAATCGCGCGGATCGCTATCACTCGCGATAATACGTGTAGAAACTCTCTCATTGCCAAAGTACTCTGAACTCTTTCGACGAATAAACTCTTTTCGTTTCACATAGGGCATATTATATATATTATATAAATATATATATATATACATATACATACATATACATACATACATACATACTTGTACGACTTATCGCCATTTCTCATTTTGTTTTTTACCTTGTAACCTTCATTTCCGCACATCTTAAAGTAGTTCAGTTTTCGCGATAAGTGTAAAGTTTTCGCGGTAATTAAGTGATATTAGGCTGAGCTCGAAATAAAAAAGAAAAATTTCCACGGCCGACGATTTCGAGCTCCGCCGGACGGTGAATAAATTAAAGGATTAAATGAAAATAAAAAAAAAGAAAAGAACAAAAAAAAAAGGAAAAAACAAGAAGAAAAAGAAGAATAATGCATTTGTTAAGCACTTTGTCAAATTGTTTACACGTTAAGAATAAATAAAGATATGTATATTTACAGGTGCTGCGCAAGCGTTGTCTTCTATGTACTGAATAGTTGTAAATGTAGATAAAAGAAGGAGACAAGTGTTGAGCACGAGAAAAATGAAAAGAGAACAAGAAAGGAAGAAGGAGATACGAAAGAAAAGAAAAAATAACGAAATATAAAGAGAAACAAAAGAAAAAAAAGAGATTACTCCAAAAAATGTTTGGGATGTAATCTCTCTAGGAGAACGTTCTATTTTATCGAATAACGTTTTTAATCGGTAGTTCCCGACGAGGAGTGCACTGTGTATAAATAGAGCCTGCGCTCTCTGCAATATTGTGTTATATATTTCTACCCATCGTTTTTCCGAAGTTTTTACAAATTCTGTTTCTATTAGAAAATCAGCCCATGTAAAAGGAAAACACGATTTGTGAAATATACCTTTAAACGCCTGAAGTATCGACGAATATGAATTTTATTTAATCTTCATGCGTATATTATTATAATATAAATCATTTGCATAAAACATTGACAATTTTAAAAGCATATATTTTGATAATGCTCAGCTGTTCTCTAGACAAAATCATTGATCTTCTGGTCGGGTAAGTTCTTGTAAAATAATTATATTTCGAGTATTATGTAGACAGAAAAACGATCGATAATTTTGCTTTGATGGAACTTCTGCCAGACACTCTATTCAATATTCTGATTGGTTAAAATGCATATACCACGTGTTCGGTACACGTGGAAAACGACCAATCATAGTCGATCATGAATGTATTTGCTTACTATTTATCCTCTTTCTGGGATCCATTCAGTATCTCTCTAAATGTAAGAATGAACAACTCGCGTGATCCTGATACAGCGAATATCATTCATCTCTATAACGAAGTAAGTTTCTTTTTGATCTACATACTTTTTCATATTAAAGTTCATGATAATGAAATCAAAGGGAAAAAAAAAGAAAAGAAAAGAAAGTATAAAACACAATTTGCATTTTATATATTATGTAAATATACATAATATATTTAATTAAAAGAAATATATTTAAAAATATTTTCAAGCATTACACATCTTTGCTACTTGTTCATTTCAATCATAACTTAATATTTTCGTTTTAAGTGATAATATATTGAATTATATACGATAATGGGTCCCTTTTTGAAAGTTTGCTTCTTTTTTTCTTCCACATTTGAATTACGCTTTTGTATTTAATTTATTAACTTTTTACACCGATCGGTTCAGATCCGGACCAACCTAGAAAAGTTATAATTTAATGAATTTTGATATTTTAATAATTAGCAAAGTATTAAAATTAAAAATACACACTGCCAGCACTACTACTAGCAAATGCAGAGGCGTGCGATCCTGCATTTAAAGATGGCCAAGAACTGGCTCCACTCACGCTTGTAGCAATGTCAAACGGCCAATTCCTATTTAATTGATGCAAAACATTCGGATCTGAAAAGTACATATGAAAAATATGAAATTATACAAATTTTTTGATATAAAAAAGTATAAAAATAGCAAACCTCCATTGGCTGTATATGATCCAGATTTACTGCTGGCAAAACTCGAGCTTGAACTTGAAGCTTGAGAACTACTAAAAGAACTAGCGAAACTTCCGGCATGAGCACCTGCAAATGATTGTGCTCCGGCATTTGTTATTTGAGGATTAAATGGACCATTTGCATTATGACCATTAATCAAAGAATTGGACGGTGAATTTCCATTGCCATTGGTGGCGCTATCACTTCCACTTGTTCGTGGTAACGTATCTTTATGACCATAAGATTCAGGAGATGTTGAAAGTGTATAAGAAGGTTTGTTAATATTAGCTGTTCCTGGCAACGAACTGGCACCATGACCAACATTATTATTATTATTATATGCATTAGGAATATTCAGTCCAGTACTTTTGTCAGTATCAATGTTTCCAGTACTCAAAGCACCTGCGTTACTAGTTGCAACATTTTCAAATATTTTGTTATGCTGATTACCACCTTTTACTCCACGATTTGTATTTGGATTACTTCCAGAAGATGTAATTCCTACTCCTGATTTAGGAAATTCTTTATTTGCAGGAGTTCCACTTCCAGAGAATACATTTTTATTGTTTTCAGCTACACTTGGATATACACCGGGAGGATATTTGTTTACTACATTTCCACCTGATACTTCCAAAAATGGATTATTTTGCCCAATAGGTAGGACAGTTGTAACTGATGGTAGAATGCTGGGACTTGAAATGCTTCCTATACTTGCACCAGAATAAATTGGAGTACTGCTTTTACTTCCTCCATTTCCGCTATTTGTTAAAAATGGATTGCCTGCACCAATAGGCTTATTTAAAGGATCACTTTTAATAGGATTTATTCCTGTATTATGTTTATCATGTTCGGTTCCGAATGTATTACCTATGGTGCCATCTAGAAAAGGATTTCCAAAACCAATAGGTTTGGAAGTTGTACCTATTGAATCAACATTGTTTGTAATAAATATAGGTGAACTAGTCGTATGTATAAATGGTTTCAGATTATCTTGTCCACCATGTAAGAAAGGATTTCCAGCATTCAATGGATATGAATTTTTATTTCCAGAGTTAGTTTGTCCATGAACATTGTGTCCACTTCCAATACCACCATCTATTTTTTGAGAACTTCCTATAGGAACTTCAGTGCTACTTACGCATGTGCTACTACTAAACGCACCACAATTTCCTGATTGTTTAGTATCTTTATTACTTTGATAAGGTCCAGTAGCAACAGTCCCAAATGTATAAGAAGAAGTTGGAATATTTTTTTGCACAGATGGTATTTCACTTGTACAGATAGAAGAGCCTCCGGATGTACAACCAGATCCTGCACCCACATTACTAGCAGGTTCACTTGGCAAATTACTTTTATTAGGTTGATCTCTCCATTGTCCTGTATTTTGTTGATCATACGAATGAGGTTTGTTTGTTACACCTACATTACTAGGTCCACTACCAACAGTTCCATATGTTTGAGTAGGAATTGGTGTGTTCTTTTGCAGAGTTGATGCTTCATTTGAACAAGCAGGAGAAGAGACTCCAGGAGTACAACCAGAACCTGCACCCACATTACCAGCAGGTCCACTTGGCAAATTACCTTTATTAGGTTGATCTCTCCATTGTCCTGTGTTTTGTTGGTCATATGAATGAGGTTTATTTCCTACACCTACATTACTAGGTCCACTACCAGCAGTTCCATATGTTTGAGTAGGAATTGGTGTGTTCTTTTGAAGAGTTGATGCTTCATTTGAACAAGCAGGAGAAGAGACTCCAGGCGTACAACCAGAACCTGCACCCACATTACCAGCAGGTCCATTTGGCAAATTACCTTTATTAGGTTGATCTCTCCATTGTCCTGTGTTTTGTTGGTCATATGAATGAGGTTTATTTCCTACACCTACATTACTAGGTCCACTACCAGCAGTTCCATATGTTTGAGTAGGAATTGGTGTGTTCTTTTGAAGAGTTGATGCTTCATTTGAACAAGCAGGAGAAGAGACTCCAGGCGTACAACCAGAACCTGCACCCACATTACCAGCAGGTCCATTTGGCAAATTACCTTTATTAGGTTGATCTCTCCATTGTCCTGTGTTTTGTTGGTCATATGAATGAGGTTTATTTCCTACACCTACATTACTAGGTCCACTACCAGCAGTTCCATATGTTTGAGTAGGAATTGGTGTGTTCTTTTGAAGAGTTGATGCTTCATTTGAACAAGCAGGAGAAGAGACTCCAGGAGTACAACCAGAACCTGCACCCACATTACCAGCAGGTCCATTTGGCAAATTACCTTTATTAGGTTGATCTCTCCATTGTCCTGTATTTTGTTGATCATACGAATGAGGTTTGTTTCCTACACCTACATTACTAGGTCCACTACCAGCAGTTCCATATGTTTGAGTAGGAATTGGTGTGTTCTTTTGAAGAGTTGATGCTTCATTTGAACAAGCAGGTGAAGAGACTCCAGGAGTACAACCAGAACCTGCACCCACATTACCAGCAGGTCCACTTGGCAAATTACCTTTATTAGGTTGATCTCTCCATTGTCCTGTGTTTTGTTGATCATACGAATGAGGTTTGTTTCCTACGCCTACATTACTAGGTCCACTACCAACAGTTCCATATGTTTGAGTAGGAATTGGTGTGTTCTTTTGCAGAGTTGATGCTTCATTTGAACAAGCAGGAGAAGAGACTCCAGGAGTACAACCAGAACCTGCACCCACATTACCAGCAGGTCCACTTGGCAAATTACCTTTATTAGGTTGATCTCTCCATTGTCCTGTGTTTTGTTGGTCATATGAATGAGGTTTATTTCCTACACCTACATTACTAGGTCCACTACCAGCAGTTCCATATGTTTGAGTAGGAATTGGTGTGTTCTTTTGAAGAGTTGATGCTTCATTTGAACAAGCAGGTGAAGAGACTCCAGGAGTACAACCAGAACCTGCACCCACATTACCAGCAGGTCCATTTGGCAAATTACCTTTATTAGGTTGATCTCTCCATTGTCCTGTGTTTTGTTGGTCATATGAATGAGGTTTATTTCCTACACCTACATTACTAGGTCCACTACCAGCAGTTCCATATGTTTGAGTAGGAATTGGTGTGTTCTTTTGAAGAGTTGATGCTTCATTTGAACAAGCAGGTGAAGAGACTCCAGGAGTACAACCAGAACCTGCACCCACATTACCAGCAGGTCCACTTGGCAAATTACCTTTATTAGGTTGATCTCTCCATTGTCCTGTGTTTTGTTGATCATACGAATGAGGTTTGTTTCCTACGCCTACATTACTAGTTCCACTACCAACAGTTCCATATGTTTGAGTAGGAATTGGTGTGTTCTTTTGCAGAGTTGATGCTTCATTTGAACAAGCAGGAGAAGAGACTCCAGGCGTACAACCAGAACCTGCACCCACATTACCAGCAGGTCCATTTGGCAAATTACCTTTATTAGGTTGATCTCTCCATTGTCCTGTGTTTTGTTGGTCATATGAATGAGGTTTATTTCCTACACCTACATTACTAGGTCCACTACCAGCAGTTCCATATGTTTGAGTAGGAATTGGTGTGTTCTTTTGAAGAGTTGATGCTTCATTGGAACAAGCAGGAGAAGAGACTCCAGGCGTACAACCAGAACCTGCACCCACATTACCAGCAGGTCCATTTGGCAAATTACCTTTATTAGGTTGATCTCTCCATTGTCCTGTATTTTGTTGATCATACGCATGAGGTTTGTTTCCTACACCTACATTACTAGGTCCACTACCAGCAGTTCCATATGTTTGAGGAGGAATTGGTGTGTTCTTTTGAAGAGTTGATGCTTCATTTGAACAAGCAGGAGAAGAGACTCCAGGAGTACAACCAGAACCTGCACCCACATTACCAGCAGGTCCACTTGGCAAATTACCTTTATTAGGTTGATCTCTCCATTGTCCTGTTTTTTCTTGATCATATGAATGTGGTTTATTTTTTTTTCCAGTACTGTCAGTGTATCCATTCTGCAAATTATTTGTACTATCTATAGATGTAGATTGGTATTGTGCCGTTTCACCTGTTTTACTATTATCACAATTTCCATGTAAATTGTTGCATTCTGTAGTAGCTCTGTTTCCTTCTGAACTTATTACATTAATAGTTTTTTTAATATTTGATTGGCTTAATTTAACAGGTGCTTGATTTGAATTAGAATCAGCTATACTTTCTACACAGTTTGCTCTGGATCCAGATTTAGTATTAGAACAATCTGCATTGGTGCCTCTTGTCAAGCCTAAATTTATTTGGCTTGGTGTTATACCACCAGTTGCACCTATATTTGTATTTCCATAATTCTTTCCAATAGTAGGTGTGTAGGTGTTAGGTGAAGTAGGTGTTACAACTCCAGAATTGCCTGAATTTTTATTTTCATTTTCTTTCTTTTTATTTATATCAGTCCAGCTTGAAGAAGGATGCAAAGAATCTTTCAAAGCACCAGTGTTATGTTGATAAGCATTATAATTATTATTTAAATTTTGATTATTTGCTCCAACATGTCCAGAATTACCATAGTTATTATATCTTCCATCATGAATATTCTCTTGTCCTTTATTATCACTAGTGGTATATCCATCTTTATCATTACTTTGATTGTAATTATATTGATCGTTGTTTCCTATTTTATGTACACTTGACACAGTTTGTTGTTCTTGTTTCTTATCTACTTTACTTTTATGATGGTGATAATGATGTTCAGGTCTGTATTGACCATCGTCACAATCATCTTCTTCCTCTTCTTCTTGTGGTTCTTCTTCAGATTGATCATCATAATTATCTAATTCCCATTTTTCTTTTACATTTGGACATCCAGAACATACTGTTTGAGACTTGTTATCATTGTAACTTCTTTTAGTACCAAAGGCTTGATGTGGTGATCCAAACTTATTAGAATCTGGATTAATACTTTCAAGTCCTACATAGCTTCCAGACCCAGCAGAAGTGCCTTCCTGATGAGTTAATCCATATGTTCCATCAGGATTTTTTGAAGGGAAAGTACCACCAGTGAAAGCATTTGCAGAACTGATTGCACTTGCAACAGAGCCTGCATATGCATTAGCTGAAGCACTACCTAAAATAATATAAATTTTATTTGAAATTATATTAAAAAGCAATAATAAAAAGGCCACAATTTCATTTTTATTTCAATGTTTAATTTACGAAATAATTAATTTTTACGAAGCGTATATATATATATATATATATATATATATATATATATATATATATATATATATATAATGTAACGATGAAAATAATTAATAGAAATATACATACTGAATGCAGCGGAATTACTACCGGCAAACGATCCTAAACCTCCTAGAAAAATATCGCGTTATTAAAATAATAATAGAAAAGAAATTAAATAATTTAAAACAAAAAAAAAATAGACGATACCTGGAGCTGCGTACGTCGTAGCAAAAAAAATAACAAAAAAATAACATCTTAAATAAATATTGTCCGAGGAAAACATATTGTCCATTTAATCATTTATCGCCAAATGTTCAAGAATACCTGCAGAGTATATAAGACAATTGAACACTTATTACTGAGGACATCCTGTTTCGATACTTGTATATATATAAGGATGCTACCCATAGTGAAAGGATAAGTTTACCGATACGATCGAAACCAACGTAAGTCGAAGACATGTGGGTGGCAATGAATAGTTATTATTTCATTCTTACCAGGAGTATGTACCGCTCTTTGTAATATAATCGGTAAGACTGGCGCTAAGCGGCTAGGATTGAGCTACGTCATCGATCTTCAGGAGTTTCCCAAAGCTAACTTGATTCATGTCACGCTCGTACCGAAGATGAGATCGCGGGAGAGAATGCGCGTTTCTGCGTCTGCATTTCTTTAAATAGAAGATACAATAAAAAGATTTACAAACTGGTTTATAGCATTCCAAATACCTATAGGTTGTCTTAAAAGCATTATTTATATCTCAATGATTCATCAGGTAAATCCTGTAATAATATTACTAATTTTTACCACAAAACCGCATAAAATTACGTCGATGATACAATCGACATAATTGAAAATATTTGTCTTCAGTTAAAAGGTAAAAGCATTGAATTACAATTTACTTTGAAAAAGACTGTATATGTAAGGATGTTTCCGATGAAGGACGTCTTTCCTTTCTACCTTTTGCATTAAGTTTAAAGTTGTTATATACAGTTAACTATGACTAGGAGTTATATTTATAATTTTTCCAAGCATCTAAATGCTAGTTTAAAGATTTACATTTTTACTGATCAATATCTGATATGAAAAAAATTATAAACGCTATTTAACATTTTCTAAAGTACTAAATAAATAACGTAATAAGTAAAAGAGTATTTTAAAAATACATTGTAATAATTCTTCTGTAAAAATCAGTTTCTTCAAAAGAGGTATAATTATTTGTATGGATGGTTTGTCTATATATATTAATATAAGCATAATTCTTTGATTCTCAAATGAATCATCTTTATTATAATACTACAAGATTCAATGACTATTAATATATTTCTATTTCGGTACTTTCGATACTAAAAAAGTAAAAAACTATAAATTATATTATTAATAAAAAACTATAAATTAAGAATGAAAAAGATAATCTTTGAAGTTACTATATTTTTATTTTATTGCTAATTACTTATCTAAAAATTTAATTTCTAAAATTATTTCCTCCTTACCTTACAAAATTCTTAATAATCATTTTATTTATCATCCTTTTATCGAGAAGAAATTAACTTCTAGAAAAAATATAGTATAAAAAATATTAGTATATTAATAAGGAAAATGCATATACATTAGGTTATATACGTTAGTATAAACGAACCTTGTAATTTTTAATTATATTTTAATTAATTAATTTATTTATTTTGAATTATCTATCGATGTCACAGTTCATAAACTTTTGGTTTCACAACTTTTCCTGTATTTCTCTAATGATACATTATCTATCATTAAGGCTATTTATTACCTTTTGCTTAAAGCATGTGTGACTTCAGCGACAGATACGGACAAAATATAAACTACAAATCAAACGAGTAACACTGTCCCCACCATATGTTTATCGTATTGGTACATAAGCTTGTTGGTATTCCTTTTCACATGTATGTAACAATTGGTTTTGTATAGGTTAGGTAACAAAATAACGCTGGGAGAAAAGATACGTAGATAATGTGGAAACCAACACATGTTTCGATCTTTATTAATATTAATATATGATATATGTTTACTAATTATTAATTTTGAAAAAATAATCAACAAATGTATATACTTTATATGCATTTGTTATCAAACAATATTATGAAAAAGTTATATAAATTTTGAAAAAGCTTATTTGTGCATAAATTATTCTCGAAAAGATATTATTTTTTAATACGAACTTTTTCAAAAAAAATAAAGCTTTTTCAAATATTTAAAAAGGTAGACTCCTAGATTAAATCTTTATCTTTAAAATGAAATCTTGTTCATCAAAATTAATCAAAAATTATTCTAATTCTCATTGATAGCTTAAACCATTATAAAACCAGGGATGATGAACAGTCGTAATGTCTCTTTTTGTAAGTCTAAGTTATACTTGAAAAGAGTATAATAATATTATTAGATATAAGTGATACTACAATTTTCATATTATATAATTGTTTCTGTAAAATCCGCGGAAAATTTCTTCCTAGAGAGTTATATCTACTTTCATATTGTTCGATAGCAAAAAATATTGTTTGAAAACTTTTTCTCGTAATATTATCTTCTTCTTTTTTACATATTTTATATTAAGCTTTTGCATTCGGATGTTCCCTCTGAGAAGATCGTGCGAATTTAAATTTAATCCGCTTAAGGAGGATTTGTGTAGCAATAGTATGCGAGTATGCTTTGTACGATATAGGGAAATTTTATAAAATAAACAAGCAATCCTAAAACTGGAGAAACAGATTTTCAAAGCTATAATCAGTTTATATTGAAGCGTCGAGCGATATAGATAGATCCCTTCACTAATAATTCAGAAAATCAGAAAATTAATATTCTCTTGGTATATATTGTTTCGTGATTTCGTATTACTGATTACAATATTCTAACTTATTTATTGACTCATTTTTTTATCAGAACAATGGTAAAATATCCAAACTGAAATATGTTTTATAGTACAAATAGTAGTGAAAAAGAATTCCAGGTAGACATTTATACAGGCATGTTAGAAAAAATATATATTAATCCTTAATTTAATAATTTAATATTTAATAATTTATTATTATATTACGCAAGTCAATTAATATTTCCTATAACGTGATCAAAAGAACTGGAAAGACTGAAAAGGATATGAGTTGGAAGGAAATCAATTTCACAACCAATCTCTTTTTATTCGACATATTATTTTTTTTTTAACTATCATACGAAATAATCGATATTGCATAAATGCATATTATAATAAATGCTTCTGCTTCATTTTTATTGATCAAGGAATAATATTACTTGAAAAAAAATTAATTCTTTGTTGATATTCTTTCATAATAAAAATATCTTGTGGACGTTAATATACACTTTTTTAATTCCCATCTATCAAATATCGGCTAAAAATGTTGTTTATGCAAAAAATAGTTATTTTTTCGATTTCTTTTTTGTCATAATAAAAATTATATCACGGATGAATTAATTAGTATGAGGAATATTTGCTTTTTTAATATCCTTAATTTATTTTATATTCTTAATTATTAACAAGAGAATTCGCTATACGCAACAAATTAATTCGTTTGAGTTCCTATATTTCTAAAAAATGTATATTAAATATTATGATTATCTCATATATATATATATGTCATGAATATTATAACAAACAATTTGGAACATCGAATTTATAATTTGTTCTATTTCTAATTATATTGAATAATTATTTATTTTAAATTGATGGAATTACGATGACACGATGATGTAAACGTGAAATTAACATTTCTCGTAGGATTTGAAAATATTTCCGGGATAACATTATCTTGACAAACACTACATCTTTTGATCGTGCCTGTAAGGTTAATCATTTTGAAAGTTAAACTTTCCTTAATTTGAATTTGATTCCTTCTAAATTCATTCTTCAATCCATAATTAAATTTTCCACTCTCATAATCGTTTCTATTTTCGATATTACTTTCTATTATTTTTATATTATTATTATTGGTCTCGATCATCCATTTAACTTCGTTCTTGCGATACGTCGTATTAGATATTTTCGAAATCAAATTGAGATTTGCTATATCAATGATCGGCATATCATATATCACATCATTTTGTTTAGAATTAAATTTATCTCTGGAATCATCATTGTCGAAATAAAATCTATCGTCTCATCTTTAATTTTTTCTTCTTCTTCATCTTCTTTTTCTTTTTCTTCTTCAGCATCAGTTAAGATGGATTAATCAGTATGAGAAAAACTTTTTTGAATCATTGTTAATCTCCATAAGATTTTTCTTATCATTCCTAATTTCACCGATTGTTTTGAAGTAAATATTATTATCGTATCTATAATTTTCTAAGCAAGTGCTATCCAAATTATCATTAGTTCGATATCCAAGGACACTGTCAACATCATGATTGATCTTTATTTTCTCGACTACGTTGACTCTTTTTGAGGATTCCAAGAAAAATCTTCGATGAAATATTCTTTTGTACGAAAAAATATTCCTTTGTTAGAGGAAAAATTTTACTTTGATCCAGATTCCGCGTGCAATTGTCGAACGACAACCTTTCTGACTTCAATCGATTTATTAGCTATCGACCTTTATCTAAAGTTGCCTTTTGTCTGACCTCGAATAAAGCTTCCTCGTCCGATCATTTGAATAAAGCTTTGTAAAACAGCGTCATATTAGTCTCGTCAAAGTTCGTTATTACTGTCATTATAAATTTTGTCATCTTTTTCTTCTTCCTGATTAATCGCAATTACATAATGGATACGGTATGGATCTTTACGAATCACTTAAAAATAAGGACAATGTTTGAAAAGGAAATGTCTTGCCTTTAAATTCTGCCCATTGATTTATAGTATCCCCAAGAAGCATTAAAAGAGCCGTTGATAATCTTAAATAGTATAATACCGCCAACTGATACCTTGTAATTCAATATATGCTCTCTACGAATAAAATATATAGATACGTATTTTTGTTTTTTTCCTTTTTTTACATTTAAGCTATACTAAAGCGTTATGTCATCACCGATGAACTGTAACAATAAAAAGCTTAAAATGTTAAAGCACATCATTTTAGACGATAACATCCGACAACTTCCAAAGTTAAATGCTTGATATTACATTGGATCATCGTAGATGAAGAATATGTTTTTGATGAAAGATTCTTCGAAACGATTTTCTTATAAATGCAGTTGTTCGTAGGAAGGAATGATGTTAACTGATGTTTAAGAATAATAATAAAAAAGCAGATACTTCTTATGCTGATTAATTCGCCCGTGATATAATTTTTATTATGACAAAAAAGAAATCGGGAAAGTAAATATTTTTTGTATAAACAATAGTTTTGGCCGATGTTTGACAGATGGGAACTAAAAATGTGTATATTAACGTCCACAAGATATTTTTATTATGAAAGAATATTAACAAAGAACTAATGTTTTTTCAAGTTAATTCAATATTATTCTTTAATCAATAAAAATGAAGCAGAAACATTTATTACAATATGCATTTATTGATTACTTCGTATGGTAGTTAAAAAAAAAAATAATATGTCGAATAAAAAGAGATTGGTTGTGAAATTGATTTCCTTCCAACTCATATCTTTTTCAGCCTTTTCAGCTGTTTTGACCACGTAATAGAAAATGATGATTGACTTGCGTAGTATAATAAGAAATTATTAAATAAAATACGTATTAAGATACGTATTAAAATAAAATACGTAAAAGAGAAAGAAATAATATTACGAAAAAAAAAAAGATTTGACGAAAGATTTTCGATGAATCTATATTCTTTACTACTGTGTAATAAAGAAAGAGAAATGTTTGTTAATTTATGTATATAAAAAGAAAAGAATATAATATTACGAGAATAAATTTTATAATATGTTTTGCTACCTAGCAATATGAAAATAGATATAATTTCCAGAAACAAATTTTTTGTCGTATTCTACAGAATCAATTATATAGTATGAAAATGGTCAAAAAAATTGTCATTTGTCAACATTCTTTAGTTAATTTCTCATGTACCTTTGGGAAATAAAAAGAAACAACTATCTAATTACATTAAAGGGGAAATTGTTCATCCTCGTACGTTCTAGCTAAAAAATTAAAATCCAGGAAGCTTGGTCTTCCAACAGGACCTCGTGGGGATGAATGCCACCTATAAAAGAGTGACGTTAACGTTACCTACGTCATTCGTTCAATAAACTTGTAAATGGCAAGTTGGTACCATATAGAAAGTAATCGTTATTTGTATATTTCATACATCTCAAAGAAAACTTTTTCAAGCTATTCAAACGATACAAACAATTTTCCAAACAGTAGTCATTTGTAGAAATTTATTAATAGTTATTAGTACAAAATTTATTACAAAATTTCAATATTATAATATAGAAATGAAACTGATTTGCGTGATTTATACCATCTTAATTATTATTTTGTTGCTTTGTTGACAAAGTGCTCCAAACGCATTTTACATCCAAACACATTTTACATCGTTTAAATTGTGATGTTTCTCCGTGATGAGTTCTACGTGATCTTTTTATTTAAAAAAAAAAATGTTTTCTTTTGATCGTAGCGTGTTACTGTAGCTGCAAGTATAGACAAAATACGAACTACAAGTGCAAACACTGTTTTCGTTATGACTATTCACCTCTAACTTTATAATGGTTTGATTTAACAATGAGTACAGGCGTAATCTCGAACGATTTTGATAAACAAGATCTTATTTTAAAAATGAAAAATCAAGCGCGGGCATGGCTTTTACGAATTTTTGAAAAAACTAATTTTTTCGAAAAATATTGTCTCAAAAAATTGTCTTTTTGAGAATAGTTTATGTACAAAAATAAAGCTTTTTTAAAAATTCGACAAAGCCATATTTTCGCTTAAACTTTCATCTTTAAAATGAATTCTTGTTAATCAAAATTGTTCAAAAATTACGCCTGTACTCATTGTTTGCATAAACCATTATAAAATCAGGAATGATAAACAGCCTTAAATATGAATTATTGTGATCGGTTAAAAAAGGATATTAAAAAAGAAGTTCATATAACTTTTTTTAATTCTTGATATGCTTGTTTTGCTATGCTAATAAGAAATTTTGTTTTCAGAATTTGTGATATCTACGATAAACTCAGATATTATTTTATTTAGAATTAGTATTTAGACAGCGTTATCGATATCTTACCGACCGATTTAGCATAAAGATGATTTTATGCAGAATTATATATTTACATATTTATTATTATTATACTAAAATATTTCGTCTCAAGCACGATACATGGTTGAGGTTTAAAGAAATATTTTTGAACTTCTTTTTTTTCGAGATAATATACCAAACATTCGAATGAATTATTAAAAAATATGAAAGAAAATGAAAAATTCTTGATTTTAATTTAAATAAATATACTTTTTCGTAACTTATAGTTATGGAATACTTTTATACATTTTACTTGGCATACATTTTAGTGTGTTTGTTTTACTTTCACATGTACCTTTATTCAATCCAGTTTCAGTAGTACCCGCAATTACCATATCTCATATATTTGGCACCTATGATTTAAAATGAAATTATGAATTCAATTGAACTTTAAAAAAGAGAAAGTACAAAATTTATATCTCGATTCTAATAATACAAAAAACGTTCTACATTTCACATAACTGGAAAGTTTTATGTTCATCTATATAAAAATTTAGATTTATGTGTTTGGAAGATATTACAGTAAATCTAAAACAATAATAAAGAAATTAGATTTTCTCGAAGAAGAAATCGTTTTATCATGTTATCTAATCCAATTATTTATTTAAATATAATTACCTAATTCAATCAAGATATATTATATCCAAGTATTTATAATCAAAAAATAAACATTTTCAAAATCTGCATTTCCGATGTAATCTAATCGAAATTTCAAGCAATAAAACGAAGTTTACGGTAGGACTTTTAATCGCGATTGCGAATACCTACGTGAATGTTAGAATAACGGTGACTCTACTCTAAAATCCAGATTCCTGACGTTCCTGGGGTGACATAAGTTAACCAAGAATTCTAGCTATTCATGCTATGTGAAGAAAGGTCAGTTCTTGCTTACGAATAACAGGCCGTCACAACATCGGCAGCTACATACACTGCTCTCTAACATAACCGATCTTATATTCAAAATTTTGAACAATCAAACAAAGTCCATAGTGAAGTTTTTAATCATGTCCGCGAATACCCACACCTGTGCTTGCCGACACGCATGGGAGTGTTTTTTCTATCTTACCTGTATACCCATATAAAAATCGATGATGAATCGAGCCATTCGACAATACATCGGATTCACGCCGATATATAAATTCTTGCCAAGCAACTGTCGCCACTTGATCACAGATGAATTCATTTCCTCGTTGATTCAGTCTGACGAATAAGAAGAAAAGGAGAGAAGTAAAAAAGGAGAGGAAGAGAAGAAAGAGGAGATAGAAAATAATAATGAGAACAGAAAATTAGTAGGAAAGAGAAGGTTAATTAGAAAAAGACAAAAGAAAGGAAGAAAATTAGTAGGGAAGAAGAGAAGAGGAGAAAGGAAAAAAATTAGTAGGAAAGAAGAGAAGACGAGAAAGCGAAGATGAAAAAAAGAGAAAGCGAAAGTAAGCAGAGGAAAAGAAGAGAAAGCGAATATGAGAAGAAGGAAAAAAGAGAAAGCGAAGATGAGAAGAAGAGAAAGCAAAAATGAAAGGAAAAGAAGAATCATGAAATTCAGAAGGAGAAATGGATCTCGATATCTCGAAGACCAAAAATAGAGTATCAAAATCGAGCTTGATTTTATAGAAAAAATTACCTGCTCCAGACTTCCTCCAAGGGTTCCACCAGAAAGCTCTACACAATGTTGAAAGAGAGCTGTCCAAAGGCCCTCACCTAAGAGCTCTATTCATGAGTCCCACCCGACACTTGTTAATAAAAGTACATAAAAATAAATAGGAAATATGTAGGTATGATGACGAGCGTAAGTGCGATAAAAAAAGTTTTTTCTACATTTTTCTAAATAATTATTTTAGAATTCTACTATATTTAATCTTTAATTTAGTTGAAATTAGACTGAAAAAATTTTGGAAAAATCTTGAAATATGCAACCATTCGTTAGGTAGCATTTGCATTTCATAAAATTTCGATATATCGCAAATACTACCGATCCAGTTTTCAACACGTGGAGGTTGCTGCATCTGAAGATTCATTTATGATCTCTCGTACAAAAATTTAAAACTGTTTCTATTCCCCACGATTTTGATTTGATAGTACTACAAGATCTATTTCTTTTATTAAAACATTCAAAATTTCAAATAATTATAAACGCTTTTAAACAAGAAAACCTTATCCTGATTTAATAAATTAATAAAAAAATAAGAAATTATTCACGAGTAAATCTGTGAAGAAATTATTCGTGGTCATTCAATACTCTTCTATTAATTAATTACAACCAATCACTCGTGACGATGCAGAAATTTCATTTTCAACATGAGTGAGAGATTTAAAAATTCATTTATTATTTAAAATATTGTTCAATTCAAAAAACTTATCTACAATTTAGATTGAAATTGAGAATGGATGATTCGTAACTAGTTGAAAATGAGATAGATCGACATTGAAGTTGGTTGAAATCTTTTTCATTGATGCATTGAGTCTAATATATAATAGTTATTTTTTAATAGACGATTACTGAAGTTAATTCGGTAAACTTTACTATCTTTTATAGATACAGTCCGTACAACTATTAAAAAAACACTGTGCAAAAACTGTCTCTAACGACTACATTGCATGCAGTTAATACAAGTTTACTTGTTGTTTAAATTGCGAAACATGAACGAACAAACACGAACTTCTACTTTGCTATTTTGATTTTGATTTTAAAGGTACAAATACTTGATTACGTTATTGCTACGCGTGTGATTGCAACGAAGTTTTGAAACAGAAAAATAGATACAAAATAATTAGTATCATTGTTACAATAAGAAAAAATCAAAAATATTAAAAAAATGTTTGATATAAAAATATTACTTATTTTAAATCTCTGTTGTTGTTGTATGATGAGCATCTTGCTATAAGATAATAAAGAACCAACTCCAATTCTATTTGGCAATTGTATGAACTATTATTATATTATATTAGACGTAAAGAATGAAGAATTGAAGAGAAGAACTAAAGACGTATTTTCTTATTTTTACTATAGAATAAATTTTCAAAAGCTTATTAAAATGCTTGATGAAGTTATTGCCGCGTTTTCATGTAAACATCAAGAAACATATTTCCGAATTTGGAATGGATCGGAAAATTATCGGAATGGAAAATTAATGGAATGGATCGGAAGTATCGGTTTACGCATGCAAACAGAAAGCAATCGATTACTTCACGAAAACAAAACACACCATATTCAAGCGTTTATATGAAAATTAATAATCGTGGTATAAGCTTCTTCTCCTTTACTGCGAAGTTCAAAAGGTATTGGTATATAAAACTTTTTTCATGAAAAATGGCGAAAATAGCATTTACGTTAACAACGAGTCCAGGCTAAATTTTTGATCTATTTTAATAAACAAGATCTTATTTCAAAGATGAAAGTTTATATTAAGACATAACTTTCTTAAATTTTTGAAAAAGCTTTTTATACATACAACTATTCTCGAAAGAACACCATATTTTTACACAATCTTTTTCAAAGAAAATAAAGCTTTTTGAAAAATTCGGAGAAGCTATGTCCTTGCTTCAATCTTCACCTTTCAAATGAGATTTTGTGTCAATATTGTTCCAAAATGACTTTTATACTTATTGTTGGCGTAAACTATTATAAAACCAGAGGTGTTGAGGAAATATTAATATAATAATTTTAAGTTTGAAATATTTATTTATTATTACATTTTGGTATTATTTTTGTATAGTTTTTTTTTTCAAATATTGTTCTGATCAATGCTATAAAAGGAGAAGCTACAAAATGAATGTCAATTTAATGTGTGTATAGGAAAGATCTATTCGAATTAACAAGTAAAAAAATATTTATCTAATTCTACACTTTCAGAATTTAGATTTTCAATGGTACTTTGAATCTTAAATTTTATATGGAATATTGCTTTAATTTATAAATAAAAATTAATAAATTCTATATATAAAATCTACATATATAGTCATGCGATGTACGTAAAATGTTGCATTGTGCAAAAGTGGCTGTTCACTTTGACACAACCAATCAGCATTCTTTCAAATTCGTTTGTGTTGTTAGAGATTATAATGAAACTTCATCGTCACGATAATTACACCTAATTAGATTTCCAATTGACATTGTTGATAGAGCGTAGACAACAAATCGAGAAAAAAAATTCATGTGAAAAATAATTGTATACACGTTCATGGATTTTTGTCATGTTTTTCATCTTTATTTCTATAGGTATTGAATCGTAGTAATTAATTGTCTTAGTTTAGACCAGCAAAGTATTCGTTTGGAGAGTTCATAAATCATATTGTAAACATTTCAATATGTTGTGAGGACAAAACTATAAGAGCACGTTGACCGCGTTTCTCACACCTGACTAGCAATGTAGTCTAGCAATGTAGTCAAAGTCTCCTAGCAAGGAGACTCTGACTATCATTCCTTTTTAATAGCTAGAATAACAGACCTACTGGTCGCGCTGAATACGAAGCTATCAAAAATTTTCCCGAAAATATCAATCGTTACGTTCTCACAAATAAATAGGAAAATGTAATTAATTAAAGTATTCCGTGAAGATCGTGAGGTAAATGCGAAATAAAGATCATTTTGGGAATAGATATTGTAACAATATTTGGTTGTTGTGAGGGTCCTATTCCATACGTTACTTGTTTAATGGCCTCTAAAAGAGAAATAGCCCGTAATGTTTATCAAGATTTGTGTGTCTTGGAGATTTAGATTTGATAAAATGAATTTAGAGTTGATGATTGATGAAAATATCGAAGCTGGAACAAAGGTGTTTTATCTATGCGTTTTCTTCGCGAGTATCCGAAAAGATCTCAAGGACAGATTTTCTAGATAATGATAAATGGTTCTTAAGAGAAAATATTCAGGATTACAGACGATATTTTTGTATAATAAATGAAAAAATTACATTGTACATTAAATAATAAATTACAAAAATTAGTGGTGGGCTATTGCACAAAAGGCATACTACGCATATATAAGGGTCCATCTAATTTCCTTGTTGTTGGTAAACCCGTTCTTTTAAATTATATTGTACTACCGGTTATAACAGAGCTTCTTTTTTAATTAATTAATATATTTGTTTTATCGTATATTCTTATTTTATATACCAAATTGTCAAAAACGCTATTTCCACGTAATGGAAGTACGAGTATTCGCAAGTCGGAACATTATCTCGTTTAAAAAATATCTGCGAATATAAAACCTAGCATTTTTCTGCGGACGCTTTCTATTATCAATTTTTTGCTTACATTTTCGCAATATCTATACTTTTTTCGTTTATTGACGATGCTCTAATTAATAATATATCATTAATTAATCACATACGATTGTATTTTCTCTTATTGTGATTTTCATATTATATTTCGACATACATATAATCGTACATACATACATATATAGATATCTATTTAACGACACATACGTATGCACGCAATTGATTTTCTACTATACTAATATCAATCTAATATTTTTTAGCCTTTCAAGAGGTCTATTAATAGAAAAAGTTTTACGCAATATGTTAGAAATATAGTTAACGTAAGTTTTTTTTTATGTAAATGTAAGTCAATCTCTTTTTACATATATATATCATACAGTGATTCTCTTAATAGAGAGAAAAAAAGAGCATTAGGATATAGGATATTACGATATATATAACACCTTAAAACTTCCACCATCAATTGTGAAAACATTTCTTGTTTATGAATTTATAATCTAGAACAAGCACCAAAATAAAAAGCAATCGAGCGCAATAAAACTTTATTATAAGTATATAAATATGTATATATATATATACGTATACATGTATGCCCTATATTATTTCAAGAAGTTAGGAAGTACTGCCGAAAGTACGTACAAATAATCAAAGATCGATTCAGAGCTCGGCCTACACCAGCTACCTAGATATATTCACACCTGATATTACTTCATTCGTTATGATTCCTACAGCTTTTCATATATATTATATATAATGTTTTATAAGCTTGATTAAATCATTTTGTCATCCGCTTTATATCATCGAAATCAATCATACATAAGTCACTAACAGAGCGTATTATTTTTTTTTCTTTTATTTTTATTAATTTTACTTAAGATCACTTTTAAATCCGTCAGCAAACTGGATCAATTCACCATTAATTGCCATTGCAATTTTCATATCTTCTAACATCGCGACATGATCGCCATCAACAATGTGAACATCCACTTTGGCTTCAGTAATCTGAAAATAACAGCATTTTCAAGTAAATTCATATCATGATCTATACAAAGTTTTAAAACTTACATTTTGCAATCCATAATCATATTCAGCATTCCGTACAGACGGTAACAATGGTTTGAACAATGTAATTGGTGCACTTATATATGGCATTGGTTCTGGGTTATATTCCAAAGCTGCATGCAATCTGACATAGAGAGAATGAATAGCATTTTTTTGATTCCTCTTAAAAAAAAATTCTTTTTGTTCGAGAGATAACATATTAGAAAATACATTCACTTTCTCATCCCACGAACTACATTTTCTTAATTCAAATTCAAGCTGCAAAGTAATATGGAAAAATTAGTATGAGACTTACGAAGAAAAGAAAAGAAAAGATGTCTTTTACGAAAATAAGGTCGAACCTCGGTATTATTAATAGATGTAAATGCATTCAATGTAGCAAGCAAAATATTGCTTTCGAATTCTTCCTGTGATGACGAATGCAATTGTTGCTGTATAAGAGTTTTAAGATGCTGAGGTGCCCCATCAATCAATATTAGCCGGCCATTATATCCTTTGGCTTCTAACTTCCGCGTAAGTTCAATAGCTAGAAGCGATCCAAATGAAAATCCGACTAATATGAAATCATTTCTATCCGGAAGTTTCTCTAATATGTGCTGTAGTATACAAAGTTATATACGACATTAGTATGCAATGTTCAGGAATATTCAACCTAATCACATATTTTTTTGTAGTGAAAGAATATACCGGTAGAAATAAATTGGCCATCTCTTGAATAGTCTTTAATTCACAATTCGCAGCTAATTGAAAACAAGTCGCAGGTGACTTAATTTTCGATTCAAATGTTTTGAAAACGCTAGCATATCCTTCGATTCCTGGTAGAAAGAATATCTCTTTTCGACCTGCCTCTGGATTAGTTTTAAGAGGAATGGTTATTTCGGTGGAGAGATTTTCACTGAATAATTGCATCAACATGTTTCTACTGGCTTTACTGGCTGATAGTTCTTCTTTTCTGCCAATTTTACTATTACTATTATCTGTCAGCTTATTATTCATTTCCATTAGATTAGAATAATTTAAGCTCCGAATATGATGCGTCGTGAGATATATTTCATATTCACGCCCTAATATATCTTGTATTTCTACAGTCATCATAGAATCCATACCAAGTTCAGCCAAAGTAGTGTGTGGTCTGATATTCTTCAAGTCATTAATACCTGCAATCATGAATACGGACTTTTAAGTAAATAAATATAAGTAAAGACGTTTTATCATAGATATATATGTACATCAGTATAATCATCAAGATCAATAACAATATTAATTGGACGATATATACCCATAATGTTGAAGACAGCATCTACAACATTATTCACATCCCTCACTGCTCGTTTTTCAGCAACTAATATACTAGAAACTACAGCTTTATCCTGTACCAAAAATCTATTCAGTTCTTCTAAACATGATGATAATTTTTGCTGTAAGGTACCACCGATAGTAAGTTCTTTATCATCATTCTGCATGTCAGCAACGAGACCGACATCTCCAATTGCTCCCCATTGTATAGCTAATCCAGGTAAATGTTCTTCAACCCTTTTCTCACATATTCTCTCCATAATGGAATTCGCCATACCGTAATTCGTTTGTCCGGCGTTTCCTCTTCCGCACGAGACAGAAGAGAAAACTACGAAGTGTCGTAGATCTGGACAAAGCTTTCTAGTCCACTCGTCCAAATATCTTGTAGCCCATGCTTTTCCTTTGAAAGATTCTTCAAAAGTTTGGGGTGTTTGGTTTATACAAATACTATCTCTCAAAGAGACCGCAAGATTGAATATACCATCGACTGGACCATAATCTATCGCGCTTTTCAATATCTGCTCGCAGCTTTCTCGTTTAGCCGCATCGAGGCCCACAAGGATCTTAATATTCACGCCATATGATTCCCATATTTTGATTCTCATGCGTTGATAACCATTCTTTACGCCATTCCGCGAAGTAATCACAATATTTTGAGCATTTCGTAGAATTAACCAATCTATTAGTTCCAAACCAAAACCACCCAAGCCACCAAGAACTATATAACTTTTATGGGGAATACATGTATAAGAAGGTTCAGCCAAAATGGGTGTATTCAGTGGTTCATTCTCTTCGCGGATCTTTATAAGGACCTACGACATATAAGAGGGATTTCAGATTACAATTTAAATTGTTAAAACAAAAGTATATTCCGACAGCGAATGTCAACTTACTTTACCCATATGTTTTCCAGTTGCCATGTATCTAAATGCTGTCTCTACTTGACATTTGTCGAAGACTGTTCTATTAATCGGTTTGATAGCATTCTCCTTAAGAAGTATGTTAAATGTTGAACTAATTTCGTTCTTGACTTTGTCATTCATGTATAAAATTTTATCTAACATTATACCATGAAAACTAATACCCTTCATAAATATTCTAGTGCTCATTTGATTATTAGCTGTTAAATCGAACTTTCCAATTTCTAAAAATCGTCCTCTATAGGCCAAACAACGCAGAGATGCTTGAAATTTATCTTCCGCCAAAGAATTTAGAACGATGTCTACCCCTGCACCATCGGTTTGTTGCAAAATCATTTTTTCGAAGGTAGTATCTCGAGAATTTCCAATGTGATAATCATCAATACTAGGAAATGTCTGCTTAATGAATTTACGCTTTTCTAGGGAACCGACCGTAGTAAAGACTTCACAGCCTTCACGAAGGGCTAAGTTAATTGCGGCTTGCCCTATTCCACCAGAACCAGCATGGATAAGGATTTTGTCACCCTTCTTCATTTCTCCGTTAATGTAAAGTGCAGCTATGCATGTGCAATATACACACGGTACTGTCGCTGCATCCTCCAAACTCCAACTATCAGGTATAGTCCAAGAAAAAGTTTCGTCCAATTGACAAAGATTCGATAAACATCTGAAAAAATATTATTTATTTGATTTACTTGCTGCTTTTAATATTTTACGTACGAGATTTGATAATAGTTTGCATAATGAGTTCACCTGTTGCGGTTAACTCCCATAACCCTACGTCCACTAATACTTTTACCACTATATTCATATCCAATTACACAATCTACATCTTTTCTATTGCCTTCTTCTTGTGCTATTTTACCGGTTGACAACATCACATCTTTAAAATTCAATGATGCATAGTGAATCCTAACAAGATCTTCATTTTGATAATCCTTCATAATACCTCCTTCAATCCAACGTATCGTACTTAGATCTCCGCGTGTCTGTTTAAAAATATTTTTTTTTATTGTATGCTACTATTAATATGATAAAATATTTTCACTCATACCACTTGATTAATAATGGCGTGATACGTGAGTTTCGGCTCGCGAGATGGAAGTAGCTGATGCCTATATGATCCCCAAATATTCCCTGGTCGTAAAACATTAGTAACGAGATCCGTTTCCAGTTGTTTGGAGAACAATGGTAATTTCAAAGAAAACTTCGGGGCTTGAAGATCTTGAATTAAAACAGCTCGGAAGATGTTGCCACCTGGTTCTTTCTGTAAGCAATTAATGAATCCTAAGAGACCCGACTCCAAGTTTCCTTCTTCAACGAGTATAACTCTCGTGTTGCTGATATCATTTTCTTCTTTTCTTTTAAGTACAGCTTGTACTTTTTGCAACCAGTTAAATTCATTACTCTGAACGTTAACAATCATGGTCTGTTCCGGGATTTTATTTATCTTTTTTAAAAGTATCCAAGATTCCTCGAATGTACATTTTTCTAAAACTATACGTAATTGAAATTTCTGCAAAATAGATAGGTCTAATTGTGTGTTTTTTTTTTCACGAGATAAAAGGAAAGCTGCATTTTTTGTAAATCTTAGAAGTTTTTTCAAACTATCCTTTTCTCCGTTCTTCAACAAACCATATCCAATAGCGAATGGCGCGGTATCACCCGTTTTTACCATATTTGGTTCTAAAACAGTGATATTTTTCGGAATATCTTTTAATTTGTTTCTCGATACGAGTATGTTAACATCAGCTTCTACCAAAGGCGAATTCTTTAAAATATCTAAGATCATTGGAGAGACGAGTTTTTCTGTTGAGATATTGTCCTCGTCGGTAACAAGTTCGATTGTCTTCATCTTAATCATTGGTATATTTTCAAGAGTGATATGCACGGATAACGTTAATATTTCTCGTAATGACGTTTCCTTCTTGTCACGATAAGCGGTGAATTTATATTCTTCGATAACTGGATCACTGATAGGTCTTTTTTTGGCAATTTCACTAATTCTAAGTTTATGTATTTCCACACCAACCGCCGCAATCATATCGACGTTTTTGAAAAATTGTACAGGTATATCTAAAATAAAAAACAGAGATTATGAGTAACGAATAGTAGGGAATCCCGTGTATTAATTCACATTGCATTGATAGTAATTGTTTTTACATTTTTTAGTACTGGACACATTTTGTAGGTATTGTTGATGAGCATTAGTATCTATTACTAATTTTTGAATTCCAGTCGGCACAAATAAATCTCTAGTGTCTAAATTGAAGATTTTCATCTGGAATATATTATCAATGTAAGCTACCCAATTCCCTTTCCATTCTATGTGTCCTTTCTCTCTCGAAACAGACGCACTGCGTATGCTTCGGAAAAGGCCCTTATATTGATAACCACGCAACTTAAATTCTTTATATATATCTTTTCCCTCTAATTCTTCTGTTTCCTTGTCAAAATTTCTCTTGTTCGAATGATTGAGTATCATCTCTTTCGACAAGTTCATTGCAATTCGAATCTTTCCGGTAACAATAGTTGCACCTCCTTCGACAACTTCGAATTTACCGCTACCTATTTGTTTGTTGATCGTTATATATTCAATTGTTTGAAAAATAATTTATATATGGCAGGCAACTATTACCTTTCTGAATCATGACCATCATTTCGACTTTCCCCACTTTTGGGACGATAGTAGCTCGATTGAATTTTACATTTTCCATGACAATGGATATTTCTGTATAGAGCTGACCCATCATCATTCCGAATGTTTCCCATATTAAACATAAATATCCTGCTGCAGGAAATAAATTTCTGCCATCAATTACATGACCTTCTATGTACCTGAAATCTTCGTCTACTATTGCTATTGCCACCATTCTTTTTCCAAATATAAGCTTCTCATGCAATTTGAAATTTGCTATATACCAGTCGTATGAATGTTCCCATCTAAACATAATATGATACTGAACTTTTGCTTGAATTTTAAATAATTTTCGATTTCTTAGCTACTTTCGATGCAAATAATTCTTACCTAACGAGTGGAGATATCATTGGAGTACCACGACTGACCGGATATTTTACGGATGGATATAATTTAGCAAGGTCTAACTGCAAACCGACATTATATAGTTTCCCTAATCCCTGCAAAATACTTTTCAAGTTATCTTTGGGATCGCACAGATTTAACGAAATATTTGTTCCCATTGTTTGCCATGATTGGCCAATAAGCTCTTGTAATTGCCTATACGGAGCAATATCAATGCAAATAGCACTATTAGGTACAAAGAGCGAGGTTTCCTCGAAAAGTACAGGTCTCAATATATTATTTGTAAAATACTCAGCGGACGAAAATTGTGCACTAGAAGTCGACCACTGATTGCATAATACTGATGTACTCAACCACTTACGACTTCGTGGTTTTCTTTCTGGTATCACTTTCTTTAAATTTGCCAAAAGATTGACTTTGACTGTAGCGATGTAACGGCTATGATAGGGTATTCCTTTCCCCGATAATATTTTCACAGCAATTTTCGTTGTCTGCAAAACAAAAATATTACATAATTTGTTGGGATAGAAGCAATCTAAACAATTCTTATTATTGGTTGGATTTTTATTGGCTTATAACGAACCCGTAACTTTTCAATAAATGTTTTCATAGATTCGGATGGTCCTGTAATTGTTGTACTTTTGGGTCCGTTGTGACACACGACGTCGATATCATCCGGACATAAATCTTTTATATCTTTATGACCAAGTCCTATCAGTGCCACACAGCAATGCGGTATTTTTGCTTCTATTACGGATATTCCTTGGAAATACGCTGCCAATATCGTTTCTTCCGCTGTCAAACTTCCATCTGCGTATGCACATCCAAATTCTCCAACAGAATATCCGATTATATAATCCGGTAGAACTCCCATTGAAGTTAAAAGATCCACGAAGCCGATCTGTACAATATTTTCCCCATTTTCAGATGTTATCGAATGTATAAAATCTCACAAGTGGTTATATATGAACCTATGTTACCTGAACCGCAGCTGTACCG
This sequence comes from Vespula vulgaris, assembly GCF_905475345.1. NCBI lineage: Eukaryota > Metazoa > Arthropoda > Insecta > Hymenoptera > Vespidae > Vespula > Vespula vulgaris. Next base: position 9,597,292 of record NC_066588.1, read on the forward strand.
ACGGACGAGTGCAAGATGTTGTCTAACAAGTTATTTTCTTTTCCAGTCAATATTTCATAAATGTTGAGTTTATGCGACTTCAGCACGGAGTGGCATTTTTCTATTGATTTAGCGAATATAGGTAACCTTATCAGAGCTTGACCTAATAAATTTCAAATAGAATATAATGCATTGACCTAGTAGATTCAAATGCAATACAATGCACTTAATAATTGTAATGATAATTAAATTTTCGACTCTAATATTCTCCTGGAAATATTAGGATAATAATTTTCATACCCATTTCGAGCCACTGCGAGTCCATTCCAGTAAAGACGAAACATATTGGCTTCTTAGTACCAGAAAAGCATTCAATCTCCCTTACTTCGGTGTCGGATGGTTTAAGATCAGTTATCGTGAATCCTCGATATAAATGACCTGGTATTGCTTTATGATGAATATCATGAAGAAGGCGAATAAATTCTATATCTAGTGGTCTGTTATGGATCTATAGAGAAAAATGTAGAAATATTATTTCCAGGATTGTAACAAACTGTATCTCTATCTTGTCTATTAAGCAGTACGTTGGTTCTTTTTACATACTTCATTCAATATGGTGTCTACTGCTTCTGCGGTACGTCCTGAAACAGCTACAAGTCTGGGTAAATCATCATCTGGCAATCCGTTATTGTGCTTCATTTTTGAGTTTGATCTGAGTAAAACGTGAGCATTAGCACCTCCGAAGCCGAAAGAATTAATAGCTATGTATTCTCCATCTAACGGAGTTGGTTGGGTAACAACTTCTAATCGCCCTTCCATAAGTGCTTGCACGTCTTTGCGCGGTATATTAAAATTAACATTTGGGGGTATTAGGCCTGATTCCATCGATATAATCACCTAAAATTTGTATAATTATATATGTATATATATATATATATTTATATATAAAAAAGTATATACCTATAATGTGTAATACTAATATACATACTATTAGAACTCGATATATAAATTTTAAATGACTTTGATAATGTAATGTCGAAGGTATAATAATAGATGATTAATTGTATCGCCTTGTGTTTTTACAAAAACAATATTTACCTTTGCAACGGATGAAATTCCACTGGCTCCTTCTGTATGTCCTATGTTGGATTTGAGGGAACCAATTTTAAGAGGATTTGCCCTATTTTTAGTGAAAATGTGATCTATAGCATTCAGTTCTTCATGATCACCGACTCTTGTTCCTGTACCATGAGCTTCGATGTAAGGAATACAAGTCATAGGTATATTGCATTCTTCGTAGAATTTTTTGAAAAGAGTGCTTTGTATTTTGTTAGATGGAAATGTTATTCCTTCTTCTTTATAACCATCACAATTCGTTTTCGCATGAATAATCGTAGCATATATTCTCTTAGCAGTTTTTGCTTTTTGTAGAAATACTACAGAGATGCCTTCACCACGGGTGTAACCATTTGCATCTTCGTCGAAAACCTTACAACGACCATCCTGATTCAATAATCCTATCAGAGTCGACCAAGTGAAAAATTAGAATAATTATGATAATTAGATGATAAATAATAAATCTTTGTTGAATTTTCTCCAGTTTTACTTTTACCTAAGCAACTAATATGTAGAGATACGTATGGGTGGAGACATAGATTTGATCCACCGACGATTGCATAATCGCATTGTCCACTGCGTATAGCCCTATAAGCGTGTTCCACCGCGTAAAGACTTGAGCTACACGCCGTATCAACCACAAAAGATGGCCCAGTTAGCCCCAACCAAAATGAAATATTTTGAGGCATCATATTCTTGCTACAGCCTGTGATACTAATGGTATTTACCTATATTCAAAGAGACGTATTCTTTGTCTTATCCATTCATATAAGTAATCTATAATCTATACGCTGATTGTTTGATCATTTGATGTACCTGATGTTTGTCGTGAAACCAGGATGCATCAGAATCGGTGAAACATGTACCTATGAATACACCTGTCTTTGTTCCACGAATATCTTCTGGATTAAACCCAGCATCTACTATAGCTTCGTAAGTATGTTCGAGCATCATTCTGCTCATAGGATCCATTGTATAAGCTTGCTTAAAGTGTATACCAAAAAATAGTGCATCGAATTTCTCAATATTGTTTATTTTGCCGATGCGATTTGGAATTTTTGGATGATCTTATGAAATATAATGATAGAAAGATTTTAACGTTAGCGAGCTTACTCCGTTACATATAATTAGTATAATCAATACCTAGTTTCCAACGACAATTTTCATCGGTGACGCAATCTTTGCAGTTGAAAAGATTATCTTTCAATTCCTCCACATTATTGGATTCCGGAAATCTACCAGCGATTCCAGAAATAACAACTTCTTCACCTGGTTCTGGATTAGCAAATTTGAAATATTTGTACGATTCTTTTGTTTTCTTATGTTCCCTCATGATATTTGATCTTTTTTTTTTTTACTATGCGAAATAGAATGAAGGATTTTTAATTGACACTGAAAGTATTTCTTCAATATCTGTTCGGTATCGACGAATCTCCTTTTATGTATTTGTTACTTATTCCCACAAAAAATTTTTTAACTGATAGCGCCAATACATTTTGTTCTCATTTAATACTATTTACTTCGGTGAAAGTTCATATCTTTCTAATTGACACTTAAACCACTTGTTTTTCTATTCATATCACGTAATGCTACGGCATTATTCAGTGATAAAGAAAGTAACTTTTGTTGTATTACGATATGATTGTGATAACTGGAAATTTTAAATTTACATTTTACAAAGTATATGCACCTTTTCTTCCGGAAACTTTTCCATTACAGATAACAATTTGACTAGTAATGGTTGAATTTACATAAAATTGGAAATATCTATGAAGATTAAATATCCATAGTTTAATTTTCCATCGACGTTATAAAATTTCTACTTGCAAATTATACAGATAAATACTTGTTTCGATTGGAATGATAAAATTTGTTAACAATGAAATAGCATTATTCAATGACAAAGGAGTCAAATTTCATCTGAATATGATAAGTATTTGATAGCAGATAGTTTAAAATTTATATTTTAAACGGTCAGTGTGCATTAATGTTTCAAAGTTTATATAACTTTGAAGTTTATATAACTAAGAATGTAATCGACCGATTATTTCAATAAATATAACATTTCTAAACTTTGAAATTTTTTAAGAATTCTCAAAAAATTCAGAGATCTTTTTACCATTGGGTAGATTGTCCTAATTTTTTTAAATAACTTTTTATAATAGAGAACAAAAGAAATTGATCTTAAATTTCTTCCCGTAATTTTACAAGCAATAAAGGTAGTGCCTCAATATTTGCAGGAAAAGTTTTTTTATCCAGAAATCTATTGAATTGTGTGCATTCTGATCATTTCGGTATGAATAGATTTTTACGATGCATATTGAACTATTTTGAACTAAAACTGAATGTAATCGTAATTTATCGCAAAGAAATCAAGAAGAAATTAAAATATACAAAAGATAAGAAAATTAAAAAATCGGGGAATAAAAATTATAAAATAGAAAATAAAGAGTCCTTTCTTACGGTTTTTTATTATTTCCTTGTGAAAAATTAATTGATGCAACCAATTTTGTGCCTTAGTACTTAATAATAAATCTATTCATATAAAAGATTATATATTTGAAACTGATCTTTGAACTATCTGTTTCTTTATTCATATGCGGGAATAAATCGATACTATTCTGTGCCACCTTTTATTGAGCGAGCTTGGATATTATTCCCATGGAGACGTGATCTCTTCATTTATGTTAAATTTGGAAGATCTATTTATGTTAAATTTGCAAATTTTATGCTATGGTTGTGTGATAATTCATCAAACTGGTAATAACTCTTTCCAATTTTTTTTTAGATTAGTTTTAAGTAAAATAGATACTTCGGCAGAAAATATTTCATCGAACAATTATATCACACGTTTGCGCCAGATAATATTCTTTCTGTATCATATTTATTATAATAACTATTATTTGTCGATTTATAATTCATTTCCATGAGTTTGGCAAAATTTCAGTTCCATATATCTGGCGCGGTCAGATATATTTTATATGCACTATATCATTTTATACTCATGCATCACTGATTTATTTCTACATTCACGATATAATTCATTCCAAGTTCAGTCAAAGAAATCTATGAACTGACATTCTTCAAGTCAATTATACCTGCAATTAAGAATTTATACGTTAAAGAAAATAATGATAAATAAAGAAAGTTTAGTATGGAAATATATGTACATAAATAAAATCATTAAGTTCAATAATATTAATAATAATATACCTTGGATAAAAATTACCTATAATGGTTAAAATAGTATCTACAACATTATTTATATCGCTTTCTGCCCGTTTTTCAGCAACTATTACATCAGTAACTATAAATTTATCCTATACTAAGAATCTGTCCAGTTCTTATAAACATGATGATATTTTTTGCTAAAGAATACAAACGATAACAAGTTCTTTATCTTTATTCTGCATGTCAGCAACAAAACCGACATCTCCAATTACTCCCCATTGTATAGTTAATCCAAGCAAATCTTCTTTTACTCTTTTTTCATATATTCTCTTTATAATGAAATTAGCCATACCATAATTCGTTTGTCCAGCATTTTCTCTTCCGCATAAGACAGAAGAAAAAACTACGAAGTGTCGAAGATCTGCATAAAGTTTTCTAGTCATCTCGTCAAAACATTTTACAGCCCACGCTTTTATTCTAAAAAATTCTTCAAAAGTCAGCGGCATTTGGTTTTTACAAATACTATCTTTCAAAGAAACCGCGAGATTGAATATACTATCGACTAGTTATCTATTGCGGTTTTCAAAATATACTCACACTTTTCTCGTTTAGCTCCATCGAGAACAAACAGAATCTTAATATTCACGCCATATGATTCTATTGCTCAACTGATTATTTATTGTTAAATCGACTTTTCCAATTTCTAAAAGTCTATGAGTTAAGAAACGTAGAAACATTTGAAGTTTATCTTGCGCTATACAATTTAGAACAATGTCTACACTTGCATCATCTGTTTGTTGCAAAATTATTTTCTCGAAGCTAGTATCTCGAGAATTTCCAATATGATTATCATTGATACTAAAAAATGTTTCTTTAATGAATTTACATTTTTCTGATGTACAGACTGTAATAAATACTCCACATCCTTCACGAAGGACTAAGTTTCACAGCTTGACCAATACCACCAATACTAATGTATTTAAATATTTTGTCACCCTTTTACATTTCTCCATCAATGCAAAGTGCAGCGTTACATGTGCAATATACACACGGTTCTGTCGCTGCATCTTCTAAACTCCAACTTTCAGGTATACTTCAAGAAAAAGTTTTATCAAACTAACAAAAATTTGATAATCAGAAATAATATCAATCTTGTAATTTTTATTTTGTTCACTTAGTTCGATTAAATCCCATAATACGATGTTCATTAATAATGATTCTATTTTATTCAAAGTTAAGTAAGATATCTATTTCTTTTCTTTCTTGTGTTTTTATGTCTGGTACTATTTTTTTTATTGTCAAGATCAAGTCTCAAAATTCAATGATGCATAATGAATACAAACAAAATTCTTCTTTTGATAGTTTTTTCTAATTGAACCTTCAACCTAATATATCGTACTTGAAATTTCATGTGACTCTTAGAAAAGATTTTTGTATTACTTCAACTTTGATAATTTGATAAAATGACTTCACAAACAATAATAGCATGGTAGGTAAGATTGGACTGGAGAGGTAGAAATAACTGATATCTTTATGATCTCCAAAACGTTCATAGGACATAAAACATTAATAACGAGATTCATTTCGAGTTGTTCGGAGAAAAGTGGTAGTTTGAAAGAAAATTATAGGGCTTTAAAATGTTGAATTAAAACAGCTCGGAAGATATTCCTGCAGGTTCTTTTTGTAAGCAATTATTAAATCCTAAGAGACCAGATTAAAAGTTTTCTTCTTCAAGAAGTATAATTATCGTGTTGGTAATATACTCTTTCTCTTCACTGGTAAGTATAGTTTGCACTTTTTGCATCCAGTGAAATTATAATGTTAATAATATTGCTATTTCCATGAATTTTATTTGTCTTTTTTAACCGTATCCAAAATTCCTGAGACGTCATTGTTTTAAATCTATATATAATCGAAATTTCTGTAAAATCGATAAGTTCAATGATGTATTACTTTTTTCACGAGATAAAAGGAAAGCTCCATTTTTTATAGATTTTAGAAGTTTTTCGAAGCTGTTCTTTTCTCTATTCTTCGACAAACCATACCCAATATCTAAACTCGTCTTAAAATAGCTACGAATTTAGGCAAATCATCATCTGGTAATCTATTGTTGAGTTTTATTTTTGGGTTTGATTTCAATAAAACGTGAGCATTAGCACCACCGAAACCGGAAGAATTAATATCTATGCAATCAATAATTAAAGAAGTTTGCTGGATAACAACTTCGATCTGACCTTCTAGATGAGCTTTCAGGTTTTTAGGTGGTCTATTAAAGTTAATATTTGGTGGTATGAGGCCTAACTCCATCAATATTATCGTCTAAAAATGTTATATATACATATATATATATTCAAATATAAAAAGAATAGATATAATATATATTAATTTTATAGATAATATACAGAATTACTAGAACTAAATATGTAAATTGTAAATAACTTCGATAATAATACATCGAAGATATATAAATGGATAAATAATTGCTTGACCTTGTATTTCAGACAATGTTTACGTTATCAATTGAATAAATTCCACTGGTTCCTTCGGTATGTCCTATATTTAATATGATTGAACCAATTTTAAGAACATTAGCTTTACAATTAGTGAAAATGTGATCTATAACATTCAGTTCTTCATGATCATCGACTCTCGTTCCAGTACCATGACCTTCGATGTAAGGAATACAAGTCGTCGATACATTGCATTCATCGTAGGATTCTTTGAAAAGTGTACTTTGCATTTTGTTAGATGGAAACGTTATTCCTTCTTCTTTATAATCATCACAATTCGTTTTCATATGAATAATCGTAGCATATATTCTCTTAGCAGTTTTTGCTTTTTGTAGAAATGCTACAGAAATGCCTTCACTATGGATGTAACCATTTGCATTTTCATCGAAAATTTTGCAGCGACCATCCTGATTCAACACTCTTGTCAGAGATAACCAAGTTTAAGAATTAGAATTATCATGGTAATTAGATGAAAATGTAAAAATTTTCTGCACAATTTGCTATAATCAATACTTAAACGAGATAATTGTTGTGACACGTATGGGTGGAGGCAAAGATTTGATCCAACAACAATCGCATAATCGCTCTCCGTATAGCCTGATAAGCGTGTACCACCGCGTAAAAACTTGAGCTACACCCTGTATCAATCACATAAGATGGTTTAGTTACACCCAACCAAAATAAAATATTTTGAGCCATCATGTCCCTGCTACAGCACGTGATTCCAAAACCATTTGTCTATATTCAAACAGAAGTTTTATTTGTCTTTTCCATCCGTGTAAAAAATAATATTATCCCATATATATATTAGAATATACTATATCCTGACCCTTTAAGTAATCGATCTACATGCTGATCATTTGATCATTTCATATATCTGATGTTTGAAAACTAAAACTAAATGGCTTCGGAATTGAAGAAACTTGTTCCTATAAATACATATTATCCCACGAATACATTCTGGATTAATCCCAGAATCTACTACAGCTTCGTAAATATGTTCGAGCATCATTCTGCTCATACGATCCATCGTATAATCTTGATTAAAATGTAATCCAAATAATAATGCATCGAATTGTTGAATATTGTTAATTTTGTCAGTTTGCTTTGGAATTTCTGGAGGATCTTTAGAAATATGACAATAGAAAAATATTAACGTTAGCTAGCTTATTTCGTTAAATAAAATTAGTATATCGACACCTAGTTTCCAACGACCGTTGTTATCAATGCATTGCAATTTATAAGATTATCTTCCAATTCTGCCACCTTATTGCATACTGAAAATCTATCAGCGAATTCGGAAATAACAACTTCTTCGCCCGAATCTAGTTTGACATATCTGAAGAATACGATTGTTTTGCCTCTTTATAGTTATTCATGTTCTTTTTTTATTTCTTATTTCTCCGCGTGAAATAGATTATAGAAAATTGTACTGAAAGTGGAATTAATCATACTTTTTCATAATTACTGAAATCGTTAGCGATGATTCTCTTTTTATAACAATGGTTCATATCTCTCGAAAATATTCTTCTCGAAAATATAACACGCAGCCTACTATGTTTTGATCAGACTTTTTGCTAAGTTATTCAAATGAAAGTAAATACATATCATACTAAACCTTGAATTGCTTGTTTTTCTAATTCGGTTAGAAAATGTATCAGCACTATTGAATGATAAGAAAGTCAAGTTATGTAATACGATAGATATTTCATTATAGAAAATTTTTAATTTATATCGTACAGAAAGTATATACCATTTTATCCGGATGCTTTCATATCCTGAATGTATTTAATTAATGACCTGAATGTAATTATAAAAAAAGCGAAAAATAAGAAACGTTTTCGATTTATCAAAATTTTTTTAAAAATTGCTCGAACATTCTGGATGAAAAAATATTTTTAAAAAATTTAATAAAAGTATGTAGGTCATAAATAACGGTACAACGAAATGATAACTAGAATACTGAACGTGAAAAATATGTATTTTTGGACTACTGCGTTTTATTACATTATTATTATTATTATCATAATGATAATGATAATGATAATGATAATGATAATGATAATGATAATGATAATGATAATGATAATGATAATGATAATGATAATGATAATGATAATGATAATGATAATGATAATGATAATGATAATGATAATGATAATGATAATGATAATGATAATGATAATGATAATGATAATGATAATGATAATGATAATGATAATGATAATGATAATAATGATGATAATGATGATGATGATGATAATAATAATGATGATGATGATGATGACGATGATGATGATGATTATTATTATTATTATTACTATTACTATTATAAGTAGTATGAAATAAATAAGTACGCTAAGATATAATATGTAAGTTGCAGATAATCGTATGCCTAATATGAAAAAAGAATAAATTCTGAGAATATATAGGTAAATACAAAGAGTACAAAAGATATTGTGTAACAAGAATATATATGTGTGATCTGACGTAAAGTAAGAAAATTATATTTTTTCTTTATCAATTATTTATACCCTTTGTAGTAGTTAATATAATATTGTGGGAATTTCACTTACTTTATTAATTATTTTTTTAAATTATTAATTATTAGATTATTAAATACTTTTCACAAATAATTTATCATAACTTTTGCTTGGTCTTTTATTAAAGAGATCCAGTTCTCGTTTCGTTTTCGTATAGATGGAGTTTTTTGTATAGGGAGAAATGCTGGCTTTTAAGTTTTTAGCGTATTTCTAGAGTTTTTCAAAATATTCTAATAAAACATTTTTTTATTGAATACTTTTCGAGTCAGAAAACTTGAAAATTATAGTATCGTTGACATAAAGTTCATCACAAAAATTGTACTGTCAGTTTTTGTACATAGCAGCATATCAATTTTGAAATTCAATATTTTGATAGTAGTTTGCGCGTAAGGCACAAGTTAATAATATTTTTAAAATGTTTCGATATTGCCACGTAGAGAGACAATCAGAGCGAAAAATAAAGAGCATAGAACTGAAGTGAAAATGTTCCGATATACAGACAGCGATTAGATAAAATAATATAAACCATGTGCCTTCTTATGTATATTTTATATCAATATTTAAATAAATTTGCATTGTAATACATCTAAAAGCAGGAAAGATTCATTACACAGATAAATAGTGTTGATAGAGAAATTGTGTAAATAACAAACGCAAACGAGAGAGCAATAATCTATTCGGTTATTCGGAAACTAAACGCAACTGATCGCTCTCGTCAAAACCTTAATAAGAGAAGTCAAGCTTTGCGTGTCCTATACTATGAGTGACAAATGTATGTTTATTGCGACCGATACACATATAATTGGTGGAATAGTATCTTTCATTTATCAATTTTATCTGAATAATTTTCCGACAATATTTAAATTTTATTCCAAGTTCTTCATTTCAGGTAAATAACTCCAACCAATCATCAAGTCTCTTGGTAAGTAGGCTTCGTCTATAGAAATGAAAAAAAAAGTGTTGCGCGAAACATCAAATACAAAAAAAAATAAATTTCAGACCAGTATGATTAGACCAAAAGATGTATTATCATCTAAAATATTGCACCATAATCTTAAAGTATTAGGTATTTCTATTAAATTATTAAGTCAAATTATAGTAGATGTAAGGCGTGTTATGACTCATATGTTCGTTAAAAGAAGATATTATTGTTTAAATATCGGCTTATAGTATTCCGTATACATGAAAGATTGTGTAAAAAAAGAAGTCAAAGAAACTATAAATTATTTAAATTTAGCCATACGGAAAATGAGAATCTCAATGTTTACTCATCGTAATGCAAAAGATAACTAATTCAGTAAATATCAAAGTTAGTTAAAAGTTGATGTAAACAGACAACCATTGCACGTTTTTAACTATGTTTAAATAAATATGCTATTATTTAAATGTTAGTCTGTTAAACTTCGCGCACGTTTTAAATTTTTTTCGATCTTTACGCGAAATTAAAAAAAAATCTGATTCGATAACGGTTAATGTAAATGACAAACTCATTTTTATTAAATGTAAAGAATGAAGAATTGGAGATAACTAAAGACGTATTTTCTTATTTTTAACACAGAAAAACTTTCAAAAGCTTAATAAAATGCTTGATAGAGTTATTGCGGCTTATTCATGTGAACACCAAGAAACGCATTTCCAAGAGCGAATGGAAAAATCTGTATATCGGCTTACGCATGCAAAAAAAGGAAGCAATCGATTATTTCATGAAACCAAAACACAACATATTCAAGCATATATATGAAAATCAATGATCGTGTTATAAGCTTTTTCTCTTTAATTGCAAAGTTATAATCTAGAACAAGCATCAAAATAAAAAGGAATCGAGCACGATAAAATTATATTATAACTATATAAATATGTATATATATATATATATATATATATATATATATATATATATACATATATACATATATATACGTGTACATGTATGCGCTATACTATTTCAAGAAGATAGGAAGTACTGCTAAAAGTACGTACAAGTAATCCAAGATCGATTGAGAGCTCGTCCTACAGCAGCTACCTAGATATGTTACCCCTTATAATTATTATTATATATGTTTTATAAGCTTGATTATATCATTTTGTCATCCGCTTTAGATCATCGAAACAAATCATACATAAGTCACTAACAGAATGTATTATTTTTTTTACTTTCATTTTTATTAATTTTACTTAAGATCACTTTTAAATCCGTCAGCAAACTGGATCAATTCACCATTAATTGCCATTGCAATTTTCATATCTTCTAACATCGCGACATGATCGCCATCAACAATGTGAACATCCACTTTGGCTTCAGTAATCTGAAAATAACAGCATTTTCAAGTAAATTCATATCATGATCTATACAAAGTTTTAAAACTTACATTTTGCAATCCATAATCATATTCAGCATTCCGTACAGACGGTAACAATGGTTTGAACAATGTAATTGGTGCACTTATATATGGCATTGGTTCTGGGTTATATTCCAAAGCTGCATGCAATCTGACATAGAGAGAATGAATAGCATTTTTTTGATTCCTCTTAAAAAAAAATTCTTTTTGTTCGAGAGATAACATATTAGAAAATACATTCACTTTCTCATCCCACGAACTACATTTTCTTAATTCAAATTCAAGCTGCAAAGTAATATGGAAAAATTAGTATGAGACTTACGAAGAAAAGAAAAGAAAAGATGTCTTTTAGGAAAATAAGGTCGAACCTCGGTACTATTAATAGATGTAAATGCATTCAATGTAGCAAGCAAAATATTGCTTTCGAATTCTTCCTGTGATGACGAATGCAATTGTTGCTGTATAAGAGTTTTAAGATGCTGAGGTGCCCCATCAATCAATATTAGCCGGCCATTATATCCTTTGGCTTCTAACTTCCGCGTAAGTTCAATAGCTAGAAGCGATCCAAATGAAAATCCGACTAATATGAAATCATTTCTATCCGGAAGTTTCTCTAATATGTGCTGTAGTATACAAAGTTATATACGACATTAGTATGCAATGTTCAGGAATATTCAACCTAATCACATATTTTTTTGTAGTGAAAGAATATACCGGTAGAAATAAATTGGCCATCTCTTGAATAGTCTTTAATTCACAATTCGCAGCTAATTGAAAACAAGTCGCAGGTGACTTAATTTTCGATTCAAATGTTTTGAAAACGCTAGCATATCCTTCGATTCCTGGTAGAAAGAATATCTCTTTTCGACCTGCCTCTGGATTAGTTTTAAGAGGAATGGTTATTTCGGTGGAGAGATTTTCACTGAATAATTGCATCAACATGTTTCTACTGGCTTTACTGGCTGATAGTTCTTCTTTTCTGCCAATTTTACTATTACTATTATCTGTCAGCTTATTATTCATTTCCATTAGATTGGAATAATTTAAGCTCCGAATATGATGTGTCGTGAGATATATTTCATATTCACGCCCTAATATATCTTGTATTTCTACAGTCATCATAGAATCCATACCAAGTTCAGCCAAAGTAGTGTGTGGTCTGATATTCTTCAAGTCATTAATACCTGCAATCATGAATACGGACTTTTAAGAAAATAAATATAAGACGTTTTATCATAGATATATATGTACATCAGTATAATCATCAAGATCAATAACAATATTAATTGGACGATATATACCCATAATGTTGAAGACAGCATCTACAACATTATTCACATCCCTCACTGCTCGTTTTTCAGCAACTAATATACTAGAAACTACAGATTTATCCTGTACCAAAAATCTATTCAGTTCTTCTAAACATGATGATAATTTTTGCTGTAAGGTACCACCGATAGTAAGTTCTTTATCATCATTCTGCATGTCAGCAACGAGACCGACATCTCCAATTGCTCCCCATTGTATAGCTAATCCAGGTAAATGTTCTTCAACCCTTTTCTCACATATTCTCTCCATAATGGAATTCGCCATACCGTAATTCGTTTGTCCGGCGTTTCCTCTTCCGCACGAGACAGAAGAGAAAACTACGAAGTGTCGTAGATCTGGACAAAGCTTTCTAGTCCACTCGTCCAAATATCTTGTAGCCCATGCTTTTCCTTTGAAAGATTCTTCAAAAGTTTGGGGTGTTTGGTTTATACAAATACTATCTCTCAAAGAGACCGCGAGATTGAATATACCATCGACTGGACCATAATCTATCGCGCTTTTCAATATCTGCTCGCAGCTTTCTCGTTTAGCCGCATCGAGGCCCACAAGGATCTTAATATTCACGCCATATGATTCCCATATTTTGATTCTCATGCGTTGATAACCATTCTTTACGCCATTCCGCGAAGTAATCACAATATTTTGAGCATTTCGTAGAATTAACCAATCTATTAGTTCCAAACCAAAACCACCCAAGCCACCAAGAACTATATAACTTTTATGGGGAATACATGTATAAGAAGGTTCAGCCAAAATGGGTGTATTCAGTGGTTCATTCTCTTCGCGGATCTTTATAAGGACCTACGACATATAAGAGGGATTTCAGATTACAATTTAAATTGTTAAAACAAAAGTATATTCCGACAGCGAATGTCAACTTACTTTACCCATATGTTTTCCAGTTGCCATGTATCTAAATGCTGTCTCTACTTGACATTTGTCGAAGACTGTTCTATTAATCGGTTTGATAGCATTCTCCTTAAGAAATATGTTAAATGTTGAACTAATTTCGTTCTTGACTTTGTCATTCGTGTATAAAATTTTATCTAACATTATACCATGAAAACTAATACCCTTCATAAATATTCTAGTGCTCATTTGATTATTAGCTGTTAAATCGAACTTTCCAATTTCTAAAAATCGTCCTCTATAGGCCAAACAACGCAGAGATGCTTGAAATTTATCTTCCGCCAAAGAATTTAGAACGATGTCTACCCCTGCACCATCGGTTTGTTGCAAAATCATTTTTTCGAAGGTAGTATCTCGAGAATTTCCAATGTGATAATCATCGATACTAGGAAATGTCTGCTTAATGAATTTACGCTTTTCTAGGGAACCGACCGTAGTAAAAACTTCACAGCCTTCACGAAGGGCTAAGTTAATTGCGGCTTGCCCTATTCCACCAGAACCAGCATGGATAAGGATTTTGTCACCCTTCTGCATTTCTCCGTTAATGTAAAGTGCAGCTATGCATGTGCAATATACACACGGTACTGTCGCTGCATCCTCCAAACTCCAACTATCAGGTATAGTCCAAGAAAAACTTTCATCCAATTGACAAAGATTTGATAAACATCTAAAAAAAATATTATTTATTTGATTTACTTCCATTTTTTAATATTTTATGTACGAGATTTGATAATGATTTGGTTAATGAGTTTACCTGTTGCGGTTAACTCCCATAATCCTACGTCAACTAATACATGTACCACTATATTCACATCAATTACACAATCTACGTCTTTTCTACTTCCTTCTTCTGGTGCTATTTCACCGGTTGACAACATCACATCTTTAAAATTCAATGATGCATAATGAATACTAACAAGATCTTCATTTTGATAATCCCTTGTAATACCTCCTTCAATCCAACGTATCGTACTTAAATCTCCGCGTGTCTGTTTAAAAATATTTTTTCTTTATTGTATGCTACTAATAATATGATAAAATATTTTCATTCATACCACTTGATTAATAATGGCGTGATACGTGAGTTTCGGCTCGCGAGATGGAAGTAGCTGATACCTATATTAGCCGCAAACATTCCCTTGTCGTAAAAAATTTATAACGAGATCCGTTTCGAGTTGTTCGGAGTAAAATGGTATTTTCAGAGAAAATTTCGGGGCTTTAAGATCTTGAATTAAAACAGCTCGAAAGATATTCCCACCAGGTTCCTTCTGTAAACAATTAATGAATCCTGAGAGACCGGACTCCGAGTTTCCTTCGTCAATGAGTATGACTCTCGTGTTGCTGATATCCTCATCTTCTTTTCTTTCAAGTATAGCTTGCACTTTTTGCAACCAGTTAAATTCATTGCTCTTAACATTAACAATCATGGTCTGCTCCGGGATTTTATTTGTCTTTTTGAAAAGTATCCAGGATTCCTCGGAGGTACATTTTTCTAATACTATACGTAATTGAAATTCCTGTAAAATTGATAGGTCTAATGGTATGTTTCTTTTTTCACGAGATAAAAGAAATGCTCCATTTTTTGTAAATTTTAGAAGTTTTTTCAAGCTGTTCTTTTCTCCGTTCGTCAACAAACCGCATCCAATAGCGAATGAAGCGATGTCATCCGTTTCTATTATATTTGGTTCTGCAACAATGACACCTTTAGGAATATCTTCCACTTTGTTTCTCGATGTGAATACATTAACGTTAACTTCCACTATAGATAAATTATTTAATATATCCAAGATCATTGGAGAGACGAATTCTTCGGTTGAGATATTGTCCTTATCGTCAATAAGTTCGATTGTCTTCATCTTAAACATTGGTATATTTTCAAGAGTGATATGCACGGATAACGTTAATATTTCTCGTAATGATGTTTCCTTCTTGTCACGATAAGCGATGAATTTATATTCTTCGATAACTGGATCACTGATAGGTCTCTTTCTGGAAATCTTACTAATTCTAAGTTTATGTATTTCCACACCCACCGCTGCAATCACATCGATATTTTTGAAAAATTGTACAAAAATATATCTAAAATAAAAAACAGAGATTATGAGTAACGAATAATGGAGAATTCCAAGTATTAATTCACATTGCATTGATGGTAACTGTTTTTACATTTTTTAGTACTGGTCACACTTTGAAGATATTGTTGATAAGCATTAGTATCCTTTACTAATTTTTGAATTCCAATCAGCGCAAATAAATCTCTAGTATCTAAATTGAAGATTTTCATCTGGAATATATTATCAATGAAAGCTACCCAATTCCCTTTCCATTGTATATGTCCTTTCTCTCTCGAAACAGACACACTGCGTATGCTTCGGAAGAGGCCGTTATATTGATAACCACGTAAATTCAATTCTTTATATATATCTTTTCCATCTAATTCTTCTTCTTCCTTGTTAATATTTCTCTTTATTATATGACTCAATATTGTCTCCTTCGATATTACTAATAGAATCTTATCAGTAACAATAGTTGCACCTTCTTCGACAACTTCGAATTTGCCGCTGCCTATTTATGTGTTGATCATATATTGAATTTTATGAAAAATAATTTATTATTCGAAGCTATTACCTTTCTGAATCATGACAATTATTTCGACTTTTTCCACTTCGGGGACTAATGTAGTTCGATTGAATTTTACATTTTCCATAACAATGGATTTCTGTGTAGAGCTCTCCCATCATCATTCCGAATGTTTCCCGTACTAAACATAAATGTCCTGTTGCAGGAAATAAATTTCTGCCATCAATGACATGACCTTTTATATACTGGAAATCTTCATCTGCTATGGAGATCGCCACCATTCTTTCCTCGGCTGTAAACTTCTCATGCATTTTGAAATGTGTTGTATACCAGTCATATGAATGTTCCCACCTAAACATAGTATATATATATATATATATATATATATATATATATATATATATGGAACTTTTATATGCGTTTTAAATAATTTTCGAAGCTAATAATTCTTACCTAACGAGTGGAGATATCATTAATGTACCACGACTGACCGGATATCCTACTGATGGGTACAATTTAGCAAGGTCAAACTGCAAACCGATACTATATTGTATCCCTAATCCCTGCAAAATACTTTTCAAGTTATCTTTGGGATCGCACAGATTTATCGAAATATTTGTTCCCATTGTTTGCCATGATTGGCCAATAAGCTCTTGTAGTTGCCTATACAGAGCAATATCAATGCAAATAGCACTATTAGGTACAAAGTGCGAGGTTTCCTCGAAAAGTAGATGATTCAGTAAATTATTTGTAAAATACCCGGCGGACGAAAATTTTGCACTAGAAGTTGACTACTGGTTGCATAATACTGATGTACTCAACCACTCACAACTTCGTGGTTTTCTTTCTGGTATCACTGTCTTTAAATTTTCCAAAAGATTGACTTTTACCGTAGCGATGTAACGGCTATGATATGGTATTCCTTTCCCCGATAATATTTTCACAGCAATTTTCGTTGTCTGTGAAACAACAATATTACATGATTTGTTACGATAGAAGCAATCAAAACCATTCTTATTATTGGTTGGATTTTTATTGGCTTATAACGAACCCGTAACTTTTCAATAAATGTTTTCATAGATTCGGATGGTCCTGTAATTGTTGAACTTTCGGGTCCGTTGTGACACACGACGTCGATATCATCCGGACATAAATCTTTTATATCTTTATGACCAAGTCCTATCAGTGCCACACAGCAATGCGGTATTTTTGCTTCTATTACGGATATTCCTTGGAAATACGCTGCGAATATCGTTTCTTCCGCTGTCAAACTTCCGTCTGCGTATGCACATCCAAATTCTCCAACAGAATATCCGATTATATAATCCGGTAGAACTCCCATTGAAGTTAAAAGATCCACGAAGCCGATCTGTACAATATTTTCCCCATTTTCAGATGTTATCGAATGTATAAAATCTCCTACGTGGTTGTATATAAACCTATATTACCTGAACCGCAGCTATACCGACGGACGAATACAAGATGTTGTCCAACAAGTTATTTTCTTTTCCAGTCAATATTTCATAAATATTGACTTTATGCGACTTTAGCACGGAGTTGCATTTTTCTACTGATTTTGCAAATATTGGTAATCTCATCAGAGCTTGACCTAATAAATTCAAATAAAATACAATGAACTTAATATTTGTAATGATAATTAAATTCACGACTCCATTATTTTCCTAGAAATATTAGGGTAATAATTTTCATACCCATTTCGAGCCACTGCGAGTCCATTCCAGTAAAGACGAAACATATTGGCTTCTTAGTACCAGAAAAGCATTCCATCTCCCTTACTTTGGTGTTGGATGGTTTAAGATCAGTTATCGTTATTGATATAAATGACCTGGTATTGCCTTGTGATGAATATCATGAAGAAGGCGAATAAATTCGACTTCTAGACGTCTGTTATCGATCTATAGAGAAAAATGTGGAAATTTTATTTCCGTGATTTTAACAAATTGTTTCTTTATTTACTCTATTAAAAAGTAGTTGAATCTTTTTGCATACCTCATTTAATATGATTTCTACTGCTTCTGCGGTACGTCCTGAGACAGCAACGAGTCTATGCAAATCATCATTTAGCAATTCATTATTTTGCTTTATTTTTTAGTTTGATCTGAGTAAAACGTGAGCATTAACACCTCCGAAGCTGAAACAATTAATGGCTATGTATTCACCGTCTAACAGTGTTAGTTGGGTAACAACTTCTAATCGCCCTTCCATAAATGCTTGCACGTCTTTGCGTGGTATATTAAAATTAACATTTGGGGGTATTAGGCCTGATTTCATCGATATAATCAACTAAAAATGTGTACAATTATATAAATACATATATATAATTATACAGATATATATGTATGTGTATATATATATATAGACATATATATACGTATATATATATACACATATATATATGTATATATACATATATATATATATATATATGTATATATATACTATTAAAACTGGATATATAAACTTTAATTAACTTTGATAATAAAATATCAAAGATATAAAAATTGATGATTAATTGTATCTCCTTGTGTTTCAAACAATGTTTACCTTAGCAACGAAAGAAATTCCACTGGCTCCTTCTGTATATCCTATATTCGATTTGATCGATCCAATTTTAAGAGGATTGACTCTACAATTAGTGAAAATGTGATCTATAGCATTTAGTTCTTCATAATCACCGACTTTCGTTCCAGTACCATGACCTTCGATGTTAGGAATACAAGTCGTCGATACATTGCATTCATCGTAGGATTGTTTGAAAAGAGTACTTTGTATTTTGTTACATGGAAACGTTATTCCTTCTTCTTTAGCACCATCACAATTCGTTTTCATATGAATAATCGTAGCATATATTTTCTTTGTAGTTTTTGCTTTTTGTAGAAATGCTACAGAGATGCTTTCACTACAGGTGTAACCATTTGCATTTTCATCGAAAACTTTGCAGCGACCATCGTGATTCAACACTCCTGCCAGAGATAACCAAGTTTAAGAATTAGAATTATCATGGTAATTAGATTAAAATATAAAAATCTTCTGTACAATTTGCTATAATCAATACCTAAACGAGATGATTGTAGTGACACGTATGGGTGGAGACACAGATTTGATCCACCAACGATCGCATAATCGCATTGTCCACTACGTATAGCCCGATAAGCGTGTTCCACTGCGTAAGGACTTGAACTACATCCTGTATCAATCACATAAGATGGTCCAGTTATACCCAACCAAAATGAAATATTTTGAGCCTTTTTATCTCTGCTACAGCACGTGATTCCAAAGCCATTTGTCT
The DNA here is from genome assembly GCF_905475345.1 of Vespula vulgaris. Taxonomy (NCBI): domain Eukaryota; kingdom Metazoa; phylum Arthropoda; class Insecta; order Hymenoptera; family Vespidae; genus Vespula; species Vespula vulgaris. The sequence goes on from NC_066588.1 coordinate 9,617,078, forward strand.
ACATTCAAAAAGTAGTATTTTTTGTCTGGTCCATCCGCATAAGTAATTGATGATCTATATGCTGATTCCTTGATCATTTCACGTACTTGAAGTTTTCCGTGGAGCCATGTTGTTTCGGAATCAGAGAAACATGTACTTATGAAAACACCTGTCTTTGGTGCACAAATATCTTCTGGATTAAACCCAGCATCTACTATAGCTTCGTAAGTATGTTCAAGCATCATTCTACTTATAGGATCCATCGTATGAGCTTCCTTAAAGTTTATTCCAAAAAATAATGCATCGAATATCTCAATATTGTTAATTTTGCCAGTTTGCTTTGGAATTTCTGGGTGATCTTATGAAATATAACGATAAAAATGTTAAAGTTATCTAGCTTAATACGTTACATAAAATTATTTATAATCGATACCTGGTTTCCAACGACAGTTTTGTTCGGTGATTCAATCTTTGCTATTAAAAAGATTATTTTTCAATTCTTCCATATTATTAGATTCGGGAAATCTTCCAGCGAATCCAGAAATAGCAACTTCTTCGCCTGGCTCTGATTTGGCATATCCAAAAATTTGTATGATTCTTCTAATTTCTTATATTCACTCATGATATTTGATCTTTCTTTTTATACTACACCAAATGGAATAAAGTATTCTGAATTGATATTTTAAGTATTTTTTCAATATCTGATCTTTATCAACGAGTCTCTTTTTATATAAGTGTTATGCATCCCCCGACAATTTCGTTAACTAACATTTCGAATGAATTTTTTTCCACTAAATACTATCTATTCAAATTAAAATGCATATCTTTCAAATTAATATTAACTAACCGATTTTTCTATTCATATTACGTAATACTACGACATTGTTCGATGATAAAGCATATTAATTTTGTTGCAATACGATAAGTTTTTGATTACTTGAAATCTTAAATTTTGACTTTCAAAGTATTATATATGTACCATTTTGTCCCGAAACTTTTTAATCACAGATAACAATTTGACCTGTAATTGTCCAATTAACATAAAAGTTAACGTAAAATAAATAGGAAAAAAACATTCACAGTTCCATTTTCTATCGAACTTAACCATATTTTTACTTGTAAATTATTAAGATGATTATTCGTTCCACTGGAAGTACGTAAATGAAATAGCATTATTCAATGACAAGAAAATCAAGTTTTATCTTCATACGATAGGCATTTAATAACAGATAATTTTAAATATGCATTTTAAACGAGCAGTATACATTGATATTTATAACATTATAAAAAAGTGAAAATATAAGCCTGATCAATGTATGAACAATATTTCAATAAATATAAAATTTTCAAACTTTCCAATTTTTTAATAATTGCAACATTCGGATTTTCTAAAAATGGTCAAAAAATTCAGCGGTGTGTTTTCCGATTATGTAAAATGTCCAGATTTTATAAACTAATTTTTTATATTTCAAAACAAAAGAAATTGATCTGAAATTGCAACCCCGTAACGATACAAGCAATGGAGTTAGTGACTCATTATTTGGCAGAAAAGCGTTTTATTTAGAGAACTATTGAATAGTGTACACTCTTATCATTTCGATATGAATGCATTTTTTCCATGCAAATTCGGATATTTTTAACTAAAACTGAATGCAATCGTAATTTATCACAAAGAAATCGAGAAGAAATTAAAAAATATAAAAAATAGAAAAATAAATAATCGAGGAACAAAAACTTATAAAATAGAAAACAATAAGTTCCTTTTTACGGAGCTATTATTATTTCCTTGTAAAAAATTAATTGACGCAACCAATAACGTCTCTTAATACTTAATGACATTTATACAAAAGAAAATGCATTTAAAACTAACTTTTAGACTACCTGTTTCTCTATTTAGTTTCGGGAACAGATCGACAATATTGTGTCCCAGAGAATTCAAAGTTTTTAGTATTACGATAGATATTTTGGTAATTCAATATTTTAAATTTGTATCTTACAAAAAATATAATCACTGGTTTATCTAAACGAATTTGGAGTGAACTCTGAGCGAATAAGTCGTTTCCATGTACTGAAAGGATTCCATATAGCAAGGAATATTTGTCTGGCTTTAAAGAAGAGGTTACTCAGGGACGTCCCGGATAATTTGCTATTTTCTTTAAGATAGCTTATAAATCTAAATTTTATACCTAATTTGTTTCTTGTTAAATATAATAATTCGTTTTACGTATTAATGCGAAATTGTGTATAATAATATGTATCATTTCTTCTTGATGCTTTCCTACATAGATACCATTTTGACCGGTACTAGTTATATTTAACTTAGAAGTAATTAACTTAAAACTTATTAACTTAAAAGTAAGAAAATGTAGGAAAAGAATATCTACATATTTTCATTTCCGGTTGAGTTTACAGATTTTTTCATTAAGATGCAAACGACATATTTTGCTAGCAATGAAATAGCATTATTCCATAATAAAATAATCAATTTTCATCATATTACGATAGATATTTGATAATTAAAATCTTAAATAGATTTCTGAGAGTGTTTATATGTATAGGTGATCGCATGATAATTTCAATAAATATTCTGTATTTCTATCCAATAACATCCATAATACTGATAATTTTATCATCAAAGAAAACATGTATGGCCTTCAAATCTTTCTGCTTATATTTGCAATATAACTATGTAAACTATATACTAATTATCTGTAAATTATAATTAACAAATCAAATTGAATATCTCCATACTGTTCTCGGACTCACGCATTAAATCACATAGACGAAATTTGTAAAAGAAGAGAAATATATCGAATCAACCATCATCATATCCCCATCGCACTCTATCCGTTCTTTACGTGAAATATGTTCAATAGACATATATAACGAATCAATCTATTCGAAATACGTCAGAGTACTAAGAAGAATACGTTTATTGAACGAATTTGGATATTATTTCCGTGCGATGTGATACGTCTTCATTTTTGTTAAATTTGGAAGACTTGTTTATGTTAAATTTGCAAATTTTATATTGGGGTTGCGTAATAATTCATCGAACTCGTAATAACACGAAAGAGCAGTACACTTTTCAGTGAATTGGGCGACTCTTATGCTTAATACGAGATTTTAAGAATTGATAGCGTTTAATAATAACGTTCATATATTATATTATACTATTTAATTATATTTTTATCCTAACGCGTGAATTATACATAAATAAAAATACGATAATAAATTGAAGCTTTATTATAACGGATAATTTTATGTATCGGTAGCTAATGTCTGGCGAAAGCCTTGAAATGTTTTCAGTTGTTAAAAAATCGCGATTGTTCGGTGGTTAAACTGTATCGTTCTCGTGACTCTACGTATTGAGAGATCCATAGAGTGAAGTTGTAGTAAGCAAATTGAATATAAAAATAAAATTGGACTTCATTTTATAGACCGTTTTTCGTGGCCGAATTATATCAAAGAGGTCTCGATCGCCATTTGTTGAAGATGTGCTTCGTGAAGTAACTGGTTTCAATCTTATAAATATTGATTGATCGATGTGCAAACGCAGATATTTGCTAATATATTTTCAGTTGGATTCGGGACAATACAGAAAATACTACAGCATCGACTGTATCATTTGTTCATTATGCACATTGTTTATTATAACAAAATTCTCTAATAAAAGAAAACTGGAATGTTAACTTTTCTGAAAAAACTGTTTAAAACACGCTATTGGAAGGTTGAAACACTATTAACTTAATATGTTCTTAAAAATTTAAGACACTTCTTGTACTCTGTTATTGAAGTCTCTTAAGGTTTCTTTTGGAAAAATATTTAAACTATGCTCTCAGTGCGATCGTAATGGATCTAAAATGCCAGAAAATTTCATTACAAAGGAAAGTGATGTTGGTTGAATATTTCCGAGAGTTATGTAAACAAGAGATGCAAAGAGAAGAACTACCGTCTATATGATTATTCGGAAAGAAAACACAACTAATCGCTCTCCTTAATATTGTAATAAGTAACGTTGAACATGACATATTCCAGAATACGTATCTCACCGTACATTAATCCAACCCATCAAAAGATACGATGATAACCTTTCTAATAAATGATGCTCCTTAAACGAACTTAGAATTGCGAGTATAAAGGCGATAAAGGGAAAAAATGAATTTCTATGGGAGAAAATTCTTATACTCCTTCGATCGATAATGCGATCTTCCATGTAAATACATATGAATCAGACTGATATTTTGTATTGGTAAGATTATAAGATTCAATCAATATACACTAGTATTATAGTAAGTCAGGAATAAGCTCTACCGATATAACGATTATAAAGTGCTGCGTAGTTTCTTCATGAGTATTATATATAGGAAAAGGTAATATATTGCTTGTTATTTAAAATTTGCTTTTCATATATTGATCAAGTATGAAATACTGTCATCCATGCATATTATTTATTTTAATATATGAATGAATTTGTCAGATAAAGTTGATATTCTATGTTTCTATAACATTTACAACATTTATATAACAGTTATTCTTCGTCTGATTCTGGTTTGTCATATCGGAAGAATTTGTACGGTACTTCTAGTTTTTCTTATTTACTTATGATTTTTTTATATTTTTCGGTTTCCCAAGCAATATATATTTTAGAAATTAGAGCAGAAAATAACATTATTTGTATGTTTTCATTATGATTCATTATGATTCATATTCAAATCGCCTCTGATGAATATTCTATTATAATAATGTTTATTGTTCAAAGAATTCATTATCTAACGCAATCGTACACCTTATGCTACTGTTCGTTTTAAATTTATGTAAATAAGAAATAAATATATTTAACCGTTGGATTTCCTGTCTTTCTATTCTGTTGAAGTGTGACGTCATATTTCAATAATAAGGAAGTCTCGTCGTAATTAGGTAGATATTTATTAATTGCAAATCTGAAGTTTATCATACAGAGTGAATGTTACGTTTTTTTTTTGGAAATTTTCGTACTATAGATGAGTTTCGGCACAAGTGACAGTACAATTAAGTTACAGATAGAAAAAGAAAAAAGGAACATATTATTTTCATTCTGATTTTCATTTCTGATTTACGTTATACCATTTTATATCGCTGTATTAATATGATTACAAATTTTCATATGAATGGCGTTGTTCATCCACAATTAAACAATATTATCCAGTGAAAAATATATTATATTTTCTAGAAATTATTTAATAATAAAAAATCAAATTCATATTTTATGCATATATATGTGTGTGTGTGTGTGCACGCGCGCACACATATATATACTATATATATATATAATATATATTTACATGTATAATATATATATATATATATATATATATACATATATATATATATATATATATATATATATACATATATATACATACATACATACATAATAGCTTAAAAGTTTTCCAAAAATTGCAAAAATATTCTTTCTTTGCAAATTTCTAATCTCCGACAAGAAACAAAATAAAAAAAAGTCAAATTCCAGAAAATTTTATTATAAGTGTAAAAATATATCTACATATAGATACATCTATATGCTATACTTTTTCAAGAACTCATTGTTTCAGAGTTACTAACAAAAGTACACATAAATAAGCTAAGATTGATCGAGAATTTGACCTAAAGCAGCAACATAGAAGTGTTCAGATCTATTCCTGCTTTGTTAATTCTTCTTTGTATAGTTCTCCATTCACATTATATATAATATTTTATAAGCTTCATTAAAACATCTTATCATCCATTTTATATCATCGGAATCAATAGTACATATGTCCCGAACACTATAAATTAATTTTATAATTTTCATTTTCAGTAGTTTTCTTTCATTAGATTTTTTTAAAATCCCTCAGCAACGTCGAACAATTCATCATTAATTGCCATTGCAATTTTCATATCTTCTAACATCGTGACATGATCGCCGTCAACAACGTGTACATCCACTTTGGCTTCAGTAATCTAAAAATAACAGCATTTTCAAATAAACTGTAATCTTCATAATCTATACGAAGTTTTAAAACTTACATTCTGTAATCCATAATCATACGAGGCGTTTCGTACTGATGGTAACAGGGGTTTGAACAATGTAATAGGTGTTCTTATATATGGCATTGGTTCTGGATTATATGCCATACCTGCTTGCAACCTCACATAAAGTGAAAGAATAGCGTTCTTTTGATTCGCTTTCAAAAATAATACCCTGTGCTCAGGAGATAGAACATTAAAGAATGCATTTACTTTTTCATCCCACGTATTGCACTTTTTTAATTCAATCTCAAGCTGTAAGGTAATGTTCGCAAATTAATATGAAACTTACGAAAAATAAAAAAAGAACAATATCTTTTAGAAAATAAGGACAAACCTCTGCACTATTAATAGACGTAAATGCGTTCAATATAACCAGTAGAACGTTGCTTTCGAGATCTTCCTGTGATAACGAACGCAATTGTTGCTGTATAAGCGTTTTCATATGTTGAGGAGCCCCGTCAATCAATATTAGCCGGCCATTAAATCCTTTGGTTTCTAACATTCGGGTGAGTTCAATAGCTACGAGCGATCCAAATGAAAACCCCACTAATATGAAGTCATTTCGATCTTGAAGTTTCCCTAATATATGCTATAATATGTAAAAATGTACGAAATAATATTTAACGTTCAGGAATATTCGATATAATCACAAATTATATTGTACAGAAAGAATATACCGGTAGAAATAAATTGGCCATAGCTGGAATAGTTTTTAATTCACAATTCGCAGCCAATTGAAAACAAGTCGCTGGTGATTTAATTTTCGATTCTAATGGTTTGAAAACACTACCATAACCTTCGATTCCAGGCAGAAAAAATATCTCTTTCCGACCTTCTTCTGGATTAGTTTTAAGCGGAATAGTTATTTCGGTAGAGAGATTTTCGCCAAACAATTGCATCAACATTTTTCTACTAGCTAATATTTCTTCTCTTCTGCTATCTTTAGTACTACTATTATCTGTCGGTTTATTATTTAATTCCATTAATTTGGCAAAATTCAACCTTCGAATATATTGCGTCGTGAGATATATTTCAAATTCACGTCCTAATATCTCTTTTATCTCAACAGCCATTATAGAATCCATGCCAAGTTCAGCCAAAGTAGTGTGTGGTCTGATATTCTTCAAGTCATTAATACCTGCAATCAAGAATTCATATATTTAAAATAAAAACAAGAAAAGTTTTATCATAGAAATATATGTGCATAAATAAAATTATTAAAATCAATAATAACAAAATTAGACAATACATACCCATAATGTTTAAGACAGCATTTACAACATTATTCACATGGTTACCAGTACTTTTTTCAGCAATTACGATACTAGAAACTACAGATTTATCTTGTACTAAGAATCTATTCAATTCTTCTAAACAAGCTGTTATTTCTTGCTGTAGGATACTACCCATAACACGTTCTTTATCATCATTTTGCATATCACTAAGAAGACGGACGTCTCCAATCGCTTCACATTGTATTGCTAGTCCAGGCAAACCTTCTTCCACTCTTATTTGACATATTCTTTCCATAACGGAATTAGCCATACCGTAATTCGTTTGTCCGGCATTTCCTCTTCCGTACGAGACGGAAGAGAAAACTACGAAGTGTCGTAGATCTGGACAAAGCTTTCTAGTCATCTCGTCCAAATATTTTATGGCCCACATTTTCCCTTTGAAAGATTCCTCAAAAGTCTGCGGCATGTGGTTTCGACAAATATTGCCTTTCATAGAAGGTGCAAGACTGAATATGCCATCGACGGGACCAGTATCCATCGCGGTTTTCAACATCTGCTCGCAGTTTTTTCGTTTAGTCGCATCGAGGCCAAAAAGGATCATAATATTCACGCCATATGATTCCCATAATTTGATTTTCATGCGCTGATAAGCATTCTTTACGCCATTCCGCGAAGTAATCACAATATTTTGAGCATTTCGAAGAATTAACCAATCGATTAGTTCCAAACCAAAACCTTCCAAGCCACCAAGAACTATGTAACTTTTGTGGGAAATACATGTATAAAAAGGTTCAGCAAAAATGGGTGTATTCAGTGATTCGTTCTCTTCGCGGATCTTTATAAGGACCTATATACGACAGATTTCAGATTACAATCTAAATTGTTAAAACAAAATTATATTCCGACAAAGAACCTGAACTTACTTTACCCATATGTTTTTCAGCTGCCATGAATCTAAATGCTGTCTCCACTTGATATTTGCTGAAGACAGTTCTAATTATCGGTTTGATAGCATTCTCCTTCAGAAGTATGTTGAATATTGAACTAATTTCGTTCTTGACTTTGTCGTTCGTGTTTATAATTTTATCTAACATTATACCATGAAAACTAATACCCTTCATAAATATTCTAATGTTTATTTCATTATTAGCTGCAAAATCGAACTTTCCGATTTCTAAAAATCGTCCTCTATGGGCCAAACAACGCAGAGACGCTTGAAGTTTATCTTCCGCCAAAGAATTCAGCACGATGTCTACACCTGCACTATCGGTTTGTTGCAAAATCATTTTTTCGAAGCTAGTATCTCGAGAATTTCCAATGTGATAATCATCGATACTAGGAAATGTCTCTTTAATGAATTTACGCTTTTCTAGGGAACCGACCGTAGTAAAGACTTCACAGCCTTCACGAAGGGCTAAGTTAATTGCGGCTTGCCCTATTCCACCAGAACCAGCATGGATAAGGATTTTGTCACCCTTCTGCATTTCTCCGTTAATGTAAAGTGCAGCTATGCATGTGCAATATACAAACGGTACTGTCGCTGCATCCTCCAAACTCCAACTATTAGGTACAGTCCAAGAAAAACTTTCATCCAATTGACAAAGATTTGATAAACATCTAAAAAAAATATTATTTATTTGATTTACTTCCATTTTTTAATATTTTATGTACGAGATTTGATAATGATTTGGTTCATGAGTTTACCTGTTGCGGTTAACTCCCATAATCCTACGTCCACTAATACATTTACCACTATATTCACATCCAATTACACAATCTATGTCTTTTCTATTTCCTTCTCCTGGTATTATTTTACCGGTTGATAACATCACATCTTTAAAATTCAATGATGCATAGTGGATACTAACAAGATCTTCATTTTGATAATCCTTCGTAATACATCCTTCAATCCAACGTATCGTACTTAAATCTCCACGTACCTTTTTAAAAGTATTTTTTTATTATTGTATGCTACTCATAATTTGATAAAATATTTTCACTCATACCCCTTGATTAATAATGGCGTGATACGAGAGTTTCGGCTCGCGAGGTGGAAGTAGCTGATGCCTATATGATCCCCAAACATTCCCTGGTCGTAAAACATTAGTAACGAGATCCGTTTCCAGTTGTTCAGAGAACAATGGTAATTTCAAAGAAAATTTCGGAGCTTGAAGATCTTGAATTAAAACAGCTCGGAAGATGTTGCCACCTGGTTCTTTCTGTAAGCAATTAATGAATCCTAAGAGACCCGACTCCAAGTTTCCTTCTTCAACGAGTATGACTCTCGTGTTGCTGATATCCTCTTCTTCTTTTCTTTTAAGTACAGCTTGTACTTTTTGCAACCAGTTAAATTCATTACTCTGAACGTTAACAATCATGGTCTGTTCCGGGATTTTATTTATCTTTTTTAAAAGTATCCAAGATTCTTCGAATGTACATTTTTCTAAAACTATACGTAATTGAAATTTCTGCAAAATCGATAGGTCTAATGGTATGTTTCTTTTTTCACGGGATAAAAGAAAAGCTCCATTTTTTGTAAATTTTAGAAGTTTTTTCAAGCTGTTCTTTTCTCCATTCGTCAGCAAACCGCATCCAATAGCGAATGAAGCGATGTCATCCGTTTCTATCATATTTGGTTCTGCAACAATGACACCTTTAGGAATATCTTCCAATTTGTTTCTCGATGCAAATACATTAACGTTAACTTCCACCATAGACAAATTGTTTAAAATATCCAAGATCACTGGAGAGACGAGTTCCTCGGTGGAGATATTGTCCTTATCGTCAACAAGTTCGATTGTCTTCATCTTGATCATTATAGGTATATTTTCAAGTGTGATAAGTATAGATAACGTTAATATCTCTTGTAATGACATAATCTTTCTGTCACGATAAGCAGTGAATTTATATTCTTCGATAATTGGATCATATACAGATCTGTTCCTAGCAATCTCAGAAGCTCTAACTTTATGAATTTCCACACCTCCCGCAGCAATCACATCAATATTTTTATAATATTGTACAGGTACATCTGAAACAAACAATAGGCATTTTAAATGACAGACAAATAAGTACATCATATATTACTTCACATTCTATAAGTAATAAATGTTCTTTTTACATTTTTCTTTGTTTGTCACACTTTGAAGATATTGTTGATGAGCGTTAATATCTATTACCAATTTTCGAATTCCAGTCGGCACAACTAAATCTCTAGAATCTAAATTGAAGATGATCATCTGCAACAAGTTATCCATGAATGCTACCCAATTCTTTTTCCATTCGATATGCCCTTTCTTTCTCGAAACAGAAACACTTCGTATGCTTCGAAAGAGACCGCTATATTGATATCCACGTGACTTTAACTCTTTATAGATATCTCCTTCGTCTAATTCTTCTTTTTCATCGTTAACGTCAATGTTTCTATTAATCACATCAAGAGGTACTTTCTCCTTCGATAAGTTCGTTACAAGACGTATTTTTCCAGTAACAATAGCAGTATCTCCTTCGACAACTTCGAATCTACCGCTACCTATACATTTGTTGATTGTCATATATTCAATTTTTTGAAAAATAATTTATACATGATTGGAAGCTATTACCTCTCTGAATCATGACTATTACTTCGACTTTTCCCACTTCGGGGACGACAGTAGTTCGATTGATTTTAACATTTTCCATAACAATAGACATTTCTGTGTAGAGCTGTCCCATCATCATTCCGAATGTTTCCCATACTAAACATAAATGTCCTGTTGCAGGAAATAAATTTCTGCCATCAATGACATGACCTTTTATATACTGGAAACCTTCATCCGCTATGGTGATCGCCACCATTCTTTCCCCGGCTATAAGCTTCTCATGCATTTTGAAATCTGTTATGAACCAATCGTATGAATGTTCCCACCTGAACATGGTATGACACTGAATTTCTGACAGACAGGAATTTCAACAAATTTTCGAATTATTAACTCTTTTCCATGCACATAATTCTTACCTAATAAGTGAAGATATCATTGGAGTACCACGACTGACTGGATATTCTACAAACGGGTATAATTTAGCAAGGTCAAACTGTAAGCCAGCATTAAACAGTTTCCCTAATCCCTGCAAAATACTTTTCAAGTTATCTTTGGGATCACGCAGATTTAACGTAATATTCATTCCCAACGTTTTCCATGATTGGCGAAGAATCTCTTGTAGTTGCCTGTGCGGAGCAATTTCAATGGAAATAGCATTGTTAGGTACAAAGACCGAAGTTTCCTCGAAAAAAACAGGTCTCAATAAATTATTCGTAAAATACTCAGCGGAAGAAAATTGTGCACTAGAAGTCGACCACTGGTTGCATAATACTGATGTACTCAACCACTTACGACTTCGAGATTTTCTTTCTGGTATCACGTTCTTTAAATTTGCCAAAAGATTGACTTTGACTGTAGTGATGTAACGGCTATGATATGGTATTCTTTTTTCCGATAATATTTTCACATCAATTTTCATTGTCTACGAAACAAAAATATTGCATCATTTATTGTGAAAGAAGCAATCTATACAATTCTTATTATTGGTTGTATCCTCATTGTCTTCAAACGAACCCGTAATTTTTTAATAAACGCTTTCATAGATTCGGTTGGTCCGGTAATCGTTGAACTATGGGGTCCGTTGTGACACACGACGTCGATATCTTTCGGACATAAATCTTTTATATCTTTATGACCAAGTCCTATCAGTGCCACACAGCAATACGGTATTTTTGCTTCTATTACAGATATTCCTTGGAAATACGCTGCTAATATCGTTTCTTCCGCTGTCAAACTTCCGTCTGCGTATGCACATCCAAATTCACCAACAGAATATCCGATTATATAATCCGGTAGAATTCCCATTGAAGTCAAAAGATCCACGAAGCCGATCTGTACAATATTTTCCTCATTTTCAGATGTTACCGAATGTATAAAATCTTCTAAGTGATTGTATATAAGCCTATATTACCTGAACGGCAGCTATACCGACGGACGAATACAAGATGTTGTCCAACAAGTTATTTTCTTTTCCAGTCAATATTTCATAAATGTTGACTTTATGCGACTTTAGCACGGAGTTGCATTTTTCTACTGATTTTGCAAATATTGGTAATCTCATCAGAGCTTGACCTAATAAATTCAAATAAAATACAATGAACTTAATATTTATAATGATAATTAAATTCACGACTCCATTATTTTCCTAGAAATATTAGGGTAATAATTTTCATACCCATTTTGAGCCACTGCGAGTCCATTCCAGTAAAGACGAAACATATTGGCTTCTTAGTACCAGAAAAGCATTCAATCTCCCTTACTTTGGTGTCGAATGGTTTAAGATCAGTTATCGTGAATCCTCGATATAAGTGACCCGGTATTGCCTTGTGATGAACATCATGAAGAAGGCGAATAAATTCGACATCTAGCGATCTGTTATCGATCTATAGAGAAAAATGTTGAAATTTTATTCTTATGATTTTAACAAGTTGTATTTTTATTTCTTCTATCAAGAAGTATGTTCAATCTTTTTGCATACCTCATTTAATATGGTTTGAACTGCTTCTGCCGTACGTCCTGAAACAGCTACAAGTCTAGGCAAATCATCATCTTGCAATCCATTATTGTGCTTCATTTTTGAGTTTGATCTGAGTAAAACGTGAGCATTAGCACCTCCGAAGCCAAAAGAATTAATGGCTATGTATTCACCATCTAACGGAGTTGGCTCCGTAACAACCTCGTTTCGTCTTTCTATAACTTCTTTGCGTGGTGAATGAAAGTTAATATTTGGTGGTATTAGGCCTGATTCCATCGATATAATCACCTAAAAATGTGTATAATTATATTAGTATATATGTGTATATATATATATATATATATATATATATATATATATATATATATATATATATATATGTATATATATGTATCTAAATATATTTGTGGATGGATAATATTAATATTCAAATATAACAAATATATGAACATAATATATAATACAATTATACATAAAATTAAAACTCGATATATAAATTCTAAATAACTTTAATAATAAAATATCGAAGATAAGGAAGTGTTTGAATAGTTGTATTACCTTGTATTTCAAACAATATTTACCTTAGCAATGGAAGAAATTCCACTAGCTCCTTCAGTATGTCCCATATTCGATTTAATGGAACCAACTTTAAGAGATTTAGTGGTATTTTTAGAGAAAATTTGATCTATTGAATTCAGTTCTACAGGGTCTCCGACTCTTGTTCCCGTACCATGAGCTTCGATGTAAGAAATACAATCCGTTGATACATTGCATTCTTTGTAGAATTCTTTAAAAAGAGTACTTTGCATTTTGTTAGATGGAAATGTGATTCCTTCTTGTTTATAACCATCACAATTCGTTTTAGCATGAATAATCGTAGCATATATTCTCCTAGCAGTTTTTGCTTTTTGTAGAAATGCTACAGAGACACCTTCACTACGGGTGTAACCATTTGCGTCATCGTCGAAAACCTTGCAACGACCACCCTGATTCAACACTCCTGTCAGGGATAAAGTTTATTAGATTAGATAAAGTTAATTAAAATAAATATAATAATTACATGAAATGGAAAAAATTTTCTGCACAATTTACTATAATCAATACCTAAACGAGATAATTGTAGTGACACATATGGGTGGAGACAAAGATTTGATCCACCAACGATCGCATAATCGCATTGTCCACTACGTATAGCCCGATAAGCATGTTCCACTGCGTAAAGACTAGAACTACACCCTGTATCAATCAGAGAAGACGGTCCAGTTACACCCAACCAAAATGAAATATTTTGAGCCATCATGTCTCTGCTACAGCACGTGATTCCAAAGCCATTTGTCTACATTCAAAAAGTAGTATTTTTTGTCTGGTCCATCCGCATAAGTAATTGATGATCTATATGCTGATTCCTTGATCATTTCACGTACCTGAAGTTTACTGTGGAGCCATGTTGCTTCGGAATCAAAAAAACATGTACCTATGAATACACCTGTCTTTGATCCACGAATATCCTCTGGATTATATCCAGCATCTACTATAGCTTCGTAAGTATGTTCGAGCATCATTCTGCACATAGGATCCATCGTATGAGCTTCCTTAAAATGTGTCCCAAAAAAAAATGCATCGAATTTCTCAATGTTGTTGATTTTGCCGGTATGCTTTGGAATTTCTGGATGATCTTATGGAATATAATGATAAAATGATATTAACGTTAATTAGTTTACTGCGTTACATAAAATTAGTATATTCGTTACCTAGTTTCCAACGACAATTTTCGGTGATGCAATCTTTGCGATTATAAAGATTATCTTTCAATTCTTCCATATTATTAGATTCGGGAAATCTACCAGCAAATCCGGAAATAACTACTTCTTCGCCTGGTTCTGAATTGGCATATCTGAAAAATTTATACGATTCTTCTAATTTCTTATATTCACTCATGATATTAGATCTCTCTTTCTTTACAGCTTAAAATGAAATGAAAAATTCTGGATTGATACTGAAAGTATTTCTTCAATATCTGATCTTTATCAACGAATCTCCTTTTATATAAGTGTTATGTATTCTCCCCATTTTGTTCCCATTAAATACTATCTATTCAAATGAAAATGCATATCTTTCAAACTAATACTTAACTAACCTGATTTCTATTCATATTACGTAACGCTATGACACTGTCCCATAATAAAGAAAATAAATTTTGTTGCAATACGATAAATTTTTGATAACTGGAAACCTTAAACTTTAATTTTACAAAGTATTATATATGTATCGCTTTGTCCTAAAACTTTTCTCTCACAGATAACAATTTGATCAGTAATTGTCCAATTAATGTAAAAAACAGAGAAGCAAACTGAAAATATCTAAGAAGGAAAAGTATTCATATTTCTATGTTCTATCGATGTTATCAAATTTTTACTTACAAATTATTACGATGATTATTCATTCTAATAAAAAAACGTAAATGAAATAGCATTATTCAATAACAGGAAAATCACGTTTTATTTTCATACAGTAGGCATTTAATAACAGATAATTTTAAATATGTTTTTTAAACAGTATACATTAATAATTATAAGATTATAGAATTGTGAAAGTATAAGCGTAGTCCAAGTATGAACAGTAATTCCAATAAATATAACATTTTCAAACCTTCGAATTTTTTAATAATTGCAACCTTCGGATTTTTTAGAAATAGTTAAAAATTTCAGAAATATGTTTTCTTCTTATGTAGTGTCCAGATTTTATAAAATAATTTTTTATATTGCAAATCAAAAGAAATTGATCTCAAATTATAAACTTGTAACAGTACAAGCAATGGAGTTAGTGACTCATTATTTGGCAAAAAAGCGATTTATTTAGAGAACTATTGAATGGTGTACATTCTTATCATTTCGGTGTGAATGCATTTTTTCCATGCAAATTCGGATATTTTTAACTAAAACTGAATGCAATCGTAATTTATCACAAAGAAATCGAGAAGAAATTAAAAAATAGAAAAAATAGAAAAATAAATAATCGAGGAACCAAAACTTATAAAATAGAAAACAATAAGTTCCTTCTTACGAAGCTATTATTATTTCTTTATAAACAATTAATTGACGCAACCAATAACGTCCCTTAATACTTCATGATATTTATACAAAAGAAAATACGTTTAAAACTAACTTTTGGACTACCTGTTTCTCTATTTAGTTTCGGGAACAGATCGACACTATTGTGTGCCAGAGAATTCAAAGTTTTTAATATTACGATAGATATTTTGGTAATACAATATTTTTAATTTATTTCTTACAAAGTATATAAGCACGGACATGTATAAAGAAATTTTGGGTGAACTCGGAGCAAATAAGTCGGTTCCAAGTACTGAAAGGATTTCACACATAACAAGGAATGTTTGTCTGCCTTTAAAGAAGAAGTTACTCATGGACGTCCCGGATTATTTGATATTTTCTTCAAGAGAGCTAAATCTAGATTTTGTACGTAAGTTGTTTCTTGTTAAATATAATAATTTGTTTTACGTATTAACATTTAATTGCGCTTAATAATATGTATCATTTTTTCTTGAAGCTTTCCTATCATAGATAACATTTTGACCAGTAATGGTTACGTTTAACTTAAAAGTAATTACTTAAAACTAATTAACTTAAAAGTAAAAAAATGAAGGGAAAGAATATCTACACATTTTCATTTCTTATTGACGTTACAGAATTTTTCATTACGATGCAAACTACATATGTTGCTAGCAATGAAATGGCATTATTCAATGACAAAATAATCAATTTTCATCATATTACGATAGATATTCGATAATTAAAATCTTAAATATATTTCTCGGAGTATTTATGTGTATAGGTGATTGCATAATAATTTCAATAAATATTCTATATTTCTATATATCGAATAATAGTAATAAATCTAATAATATCCATAAAACTGATAATTTTATCATCAAAGAAAACATGCATGGCCTTCAAATCTTTCTGTTTATATTTGCAATATAACTATGTAAACTATATACTAATTATCTGTAAATTATAATTAACAAATCAAATTGAATATCTCTATACTGTTCTCGGATTCACGCATTAAATCACATAGACAAAATTTGTAAAAGAAGAGAAATATATCGAATCAACCATCATCATATCCCCATCGCATTCTATCCGTTCTTTACGTGAAATATGTTCAATAGACATATATAACGAATCAATCTATTCGAAATACGTCAGAGTACTAAGAAGAATACGTTTATTGAACGAATTTGGATATTATTTCCGTGCGATGTGATACGTCTTCATTTATGTTAAATTTGGAAGATTTGTTTATGTTAAATTTGCAAATTTTATGTTGGGGTTGCGTAATAATTCATCGAACTCGTAATAACACGAAAGAGCACTACACTTTTCAGTGAATTAGGCGACTCTTATTCTTAATACGAAATTTTAAGAATTGATAGCGTTTAATAATAACGTTCGTATATTATATTATACTATTTAATTATATTTTTATCCTAACGCATCAATTATACAAAAATGAAAATGCGATAATAAATTGAAGCTTTATTATAACGGATAATTTTATGTATCGATAGCTAATGTCTGGCGAAAGCCTTGAAATGTTTTCAGTTGTTAAGAAATCGCAATTAATCGGTGGTTAGACTGTTTCGTTTTCGTGACTCTACGTATTGAGAGATCCATAGAGTGAAGTTGCAATAAGCAATTTGAATATAAAAATAAAATTGGACTTCATCTTATAAATCGTTTTTCGTGGCCGAATTATATCAAAGAGGTCTCGATCGCCATTTGTTGAAGATGTGCTTCGTGAAGTAACTAGCTTCAATCTTATAAATATTGATTGATCGATGCGCAAGCGCAGATATATATATATCCAGATATAGATATATATATATATATATATATATATGTATATATATATATATCGGTACGACTTAGACGAGTTCAAAGTGAATCCGAACTAGAAGGCCATCTCTAGGCAACTAGCGATTTTGACACGTCTTAATAAAACGTGTCTCGCAAAAGTTCCTAATTGTCCTATACGTCCTTTATAGAGCATGTAAAACAGTATAATATAAAAAAATTGCTAAAACATAACTTGTTCGCGAATTTTTAGCATTCCATAAAGTACTTAACACAAAGTAATTGAGTGCGACAAAATTTTATTATAGGTATATAAATATGTCTATATATATGTACGTCTATACGCTATACTTTTTCAAGAATTCATTGTTCGAAATTACTACCAAAATTATACATAATTGAGCTAAGATCAATCGAGAATTTGACCTAAAACAGCTACATAGAAGTATTTAGATCTATTCCTGCTTCGTTAATTCCGATTTGTATAGTTTTCCGTTTACATTAAATATAATGTTTTATAAGCTTAATTAAATCATCTTATCATCCATTTTATATCATCGGAATCCCGATGTACGTATGTCCCGAACACTATAAATTAATTTTATAATTTTCATTTTCAGTAGTTTTCTTTCATTAGATTTTTTTAAAATCCCTCAGCAACGTCGAACAATTCATCATTAATTGCCATTGCAATTTTCATATCTTCTAACATCGTGATATGATCGCCGTCGACAACGTGTACATCCACTTTGGCTTCAGTAATCTAAAAATAACAGTATTTTGTTTAATTAAAAGTATTTTATATTCAATTAGTGCCATTTTTATAGATTACACAAAGTTTTAAAACTTACATTCTGCAGTCCATAATCATATTGCTCGTTTCGTACAGACGCTAACATAGGTTTGAACAACGTAATTGGTGCTCTTACATATGGTATTGGTTCTGGGTTATATGCTACAGCTGCTTGTAATCTAACATAAAGAGAATGAATAATATCCTTTTGATTACTTTTAAAAAACAATTCTCTTTGTTCAGAGGATAGTATATTAAAAAATGCATTCACTTTTTCATTCCACGAACTACATTTTCTTAATTCAAATTTAAGCTGCAAAGTAATATGGAAAAATTAGTATAAGATTACGAAAAAAAGAAAAGAAAAGATGTCTTTTACAAAAATAAGGACAAACCTCTGCAGAATTAATAAATATAAATGCATTCAATATAGCAAGCAAAATATTGCTTTCGAATTCCTCCTGCGATGACGAATGCAATTGTTGTTGTATAAGAGTCTTAATATGTTGAGGAGCACCGTCAATCAATATAAGCTGGCCATTAAATCCTCTGGCTTCTAACTTTCGGGTTAGTTCAATTGCTACGAGCGATCCAAATGAAAACCCCACTAATATGAAGTCATTTCGATCTTGAAGTTTCCCTAATATATGCTATAATATGTAAAAATGTACGAAATAATATTTAACGTTCAGGAATATTCGATATAATCACAAATTATATTGTACAGAAAGAATATACCGGTAGAAATAAATTGGCCATAGCTGGAATAGTTTTTAATTCACAATTCGCAGCCAATTGAAAACAAGTCGCTGGTGATTTAATTTTCGATTCTAATGGTTTGAAAACACTACCATATCCTTCGATTCCTGGTAGAAAGAATATCTCTTTTCGACCGTCCTCTGGATTAGTTTTAAGCGAAATGGTTACATCGGTGGAAAGATTTTCACCGAACAATTGCATCAACATCTTTCTACTACTTAATATTTCTTCTCTCGTGTTATCTTTTCTTCTGTCATTATCAGTCGATTTATTATTCATTTCAACTAGTTTAGCAAAATTCAAATTTCTAATATATTGCGTCGTGAGATATATTTCAAATTCACACTCTAATCTATCTTTTATTTCTACAGCTATCATAGAATCCATGCCAAGTTCAGCCAACGTAGTGTGTGGTCTGACATTCTTTAAATCATTAATACCTGGAATCAAGAATTTCAATTTGTAAGAAAATAAAAACAAGTAAAGCAGAATTTTCCGCATGGAATAAACTTATTAAGATCAATAATAAGAATATCGATTATAATAAGAATACATACCCATAATGTTTAAGACAGCATCTACAACATTATTCGCAACGTTACGTACACGTTTTACAGGAACAATCATACTAGAAACTACAGATTTTTCCTGTACCAAGAATCTACTCAGTACTTCTAAACATGATGATATTTTTTGCTGTAAGGTACCACAGATAGTAAGTTCTTTATCAGCATTCTGCATGTCAGCAAGAAGACCGACATCTCCAATTGCTCCCCATTGTATAGCTAATCCAGGTAAATGTTCTTCAACCCTTTTCTCACATATTCTCTCCATAATGGAATTTGCCATACCGTAATTCGTTTGTCCGGCGTTTCCTCTTCCGCACGAGACAGAAGAGAAAACTACGAAGTGTCGTAGATCTGGACAAAGCTTTCTAGTCATCTCGTCCAAATATCTTGTAGCCCATGCTTTTCCTTTGAAAGATTCCTCAAAAGTTTGGGGTGTTTGGTTTATACAAATACTATCTCTCAAAGAGACCGCGAGATTGAATATGCCATCGACTGGACCATAATCTATCGCGCTTTTCAATATATGCTCACAGCTATCTCGTTTAGCCGCATCGAGACCGACAAGAATCTTAATATTCACACCATATGATTCCAATGTTTTGATTTTCATGCGCTGATAACCATTCTTTATGCCATTCCGCGAAGTAATCACAATATTTTGAGCATTTCGAAGAACTAACCAATCGATTAGTTCCAAACCAAAACCACCCAAGCCACCAAGAACTACATAACTTTTATGGGGAATACATGTATAAGAAGGTTCAGCCAAAATGGGTGTATTAAGTGGTTCATTCTCTTCGCGGATCTTTATAAGGACCTACGACATATAAGAGGGATTTCAGATTACAATTTAAATTGTTAAAACAAAAGTATATTCCGACAGCGAATATCAACTTACTTTACCCATATGTTTTCCAGCTGCCATGAATCTCAATGCTGTCTCTACTTGATATTTGTCGAAGACAGTTCGAATAATCGGTTTGATAGCATTTTCCTTAAGAAGTATGTTGAATATTGAACTAATTTCGTTCTTGACTTTGTCATTCGTGTTTATAATTTTATCTAACATTATACCATGAAAACTAATACCCTTCATAAATATTCTAATGTTTATTTCATTATTAGCTGCAAAATCGAACTTTCCAATTTCTAAAAATCGTCCTCTATGGGCCAAACAACGCAGAGATGCTTGAAGTTTATCTTCCGCCAAGGAATTTAGAACGATGTCTACACCTGCACCATCGGTTTGTTGTAAAATCATTTTTTCGAAGGTAGTATCTCGAGAATTTCCAATGTGATAATCATCGATACTAGGAAATGTCTGCTTAATGAATTTACGCTTTTCTAGGGAACCGACCGTAGTAAAGACTTCACAGCCTTCACGAAGGGCTAAGTTAATTGCGGCTTGCCCTATTCCACCAGAACCAGCATGGATAAGGATTTTGTCACCCTTCTGCATTTCTCCGTTAATGTAAAGTGCAGCTATGCATGTGCAATATACACACGGTACTGTCGCTGCATCCTCCAAACTCCAACTTTCAGGTATAGTCCAAGAAAAAGTTTCGTCCAATTGACAAAGGTTCGATAAACATCTGAAAAAAAATTATTTATTTAATTTACTTGCAGCTTTTAATATTTTACGTACGAGATTTGATAATGGTTTGCATAATGAGTTCACCTGTTGCGGTTAACTCCCATAACCCTACGTCCACTAATACTTTTACCACTATATTCATATCCAATTACACAATCTACATCTTTTCTATTGCCTTCTTCTTGTGCTATTTTACCGGTTGACAACATCACATCTTTAAAATTTAATGATGCATAGTGAATCCTAACAAGATCTTCATTTTGATAATCCTTCGTAATACCTCCTTCAATCCAACGTATCGTGCTTAAATCTCCACGTATCTATTTAAAAATATTTTTTTATTATTGTATGCTACTAATAATTTGATAAAATATTTTCATTCATACCTGTTGATTAATAATGGCGTGATACGTGAGTTTGGGCTCGTGAGGTGGAAGTAACTGGTGCCTATATGATCCCCAAACATTCCCTGGTCGTAAAACATTAGTAACGAGATCCGTTTCGAGTTGTTCGGAGTAAAATGGTATTTTCAGAGAAAATTTCGGGGCTTTAAGATCTTGAATTAAAACAGCTCGAAAGATATTCCCACCAGGTTCCTTCTGTAAACAATTAATGAATCCTAAGAGACCGGACTCCAAGTTTCCTTCTTCAACGAGTATGACTCTCGTGTTGCTGATATCCTCTTCTTCTTTTCTTTTAAGTACAGCTTGTACTTTTTGCAACCAGTTAAATTCATTACTCTGAACGTTAACAATCATGGTCTGTTCCGGGATTTTATTTGTCTTTTTGAAAAGTATCCAGGATTCCTCGGAGGTACATTTTTCTAATACTATACGTAATTGAAATTCCTGTAAAATTGATAGGTCTAATGGTATGTTTCTTTTTTCACGAGATAAAAGAAATGCTCCATTTTTTGTAAATTTTAGAAGTTTTTTCAAGCTGTTCTTTTCTCCGTTCGTCAACAAACCGCATCCAATAGCGAATGAAGCGATGTCATCCGTTTCTATCATATTTGGTTCTGCAACAATGACACCTTTAGGAATATCTTCCACTTTGTTTCTCGATGTGAATACATTAACGTTAACTTCCACTATAGATAAATTATTTAATATATCCAAGATCATTGGAGAGACGAATTCTTCGGTTGAGATATTGTCCTTATCGTCAATAAGTTCGATTGTCTTCATCTTAAACATTGGTATATTTTCAAGTGTGATATGCACGGATAACGTTAATATTTCTCGTAATGATGTTTCCTTCTTGTCACGATAAGCGATGAATTTATATTCTTCGATAACTGGATCACTGATAGGTCTCTTTCTGGAAATCTCACTAATTCTAAGTTTATGTATTTCCACACCCACCGCTGCAATCATATCAACGTTTTTGAAAAATTGTACAGGTATATCTAAAATAAAAAACAGAGATTATGAGTAACGAATAATGGGGAATTCCAAGTATTAATTCACATTGCATTGATGATAACTGTTTTTACATTTTTTAGTACTGGTCACACTTTGAAAATATTGTTGATGAGCATTAGTATCTATTACCAATTTTTGAATTCCGATCGGCACAAATAAATCTCTAGTATCTAGATTAAAGGTTTTCATCTGTAGTATATTATCAATTAACGCTACCCAATTCTTTTTCCATTCGATATGCCCTTTCCTTCTCGAAACAGACGCACTGCGAATGCTTCGGAAGGGACCATTATATTGATATCCTCTTAACTTTAACTCCTTATAGATATCTTTCTCTTCTAATTCTTCTTCTTCGCTGTCAGCGTCAAAGTTTCTCTTTAGTACATCAAGGGGTACTTTCTCCTTCGATAAGTTCGTTGCAAGACTAATCTTTCCAGTAACAATAGCAGTACCTCCTTCGACAACTTCGAATTTACCGCTACCTATTTATTTGTTGTTCGTCATATATTCAATTGTTTGAAAAATAGTTTATATATGGCAGGCAACTATTACCTTTCTGAATCATGACCATCATTTCGATTTTCTCCACGTTTGGGACGATAGTAGCTCGATTGAATTTTACATTTTCCATGACAACGGACATTTCTGTGTAGAGCTGTCCCATCATCATTCCGAATGTTTCCCATACTAAACATAAATATCCTGCTGCAGGAAATAAATTTCTGCCATCAATTATATGACTTTTTATGTACTGGAAATCTTTGTCTACTATCGCTATTGCCACCATTCTTTCTCCGGACATAAACTTCTCGTGCATTTTGAAATTTGTTATGAACCAATCATACGAATGTTCCCACCTAAACATGATATAAATTCTGCATGAATTTCAAAAAATTTTCGAAATTTTTTTATTCCATGTTGTTTTTTGTTATTTCCATGTACATAATTCTTACCTAATGAGTGGGGATATCATTGGAGTACCACGACTGACCGGATATGCTACAAAGGGATGCAATTTAGAAAGGTCAAACTGTAAGCCGGCATTATATAGTTTTCCTAATCCTTGTAGAAAAATCTTCATATTATCTTTGAGATCTGGCAGATTTAATGTATTATTCGTTACCATTGTTTGCAATGATAGGCCACAAATATCTTGTAGTTGAATATGCGGCGCAATTTCAATGATAACGGCATTATTAGGTATAAAAGCCGAGGTTTCCTCGAAAAGTATAGGTTTCAATAAATTGTTCGTAAAATACTCAGCCGATGAATATTGTGCAGTAGCAGTCGACCATTCGTTGCATGATACTGATGTACTCAACCATTTACGACTTCGAGGTTTTCTCTCTGGTATCACTTTTTGTAAATTTGCCAAAAGTTTGACTTTGACTGTAGCAATGTAACGGCTATGATATGGTATTCTTTTTTCCGATAATATTTTCACAGCAATTTTCGTTGTCTGTGAAACAAAAAGATTGCATGATTTATTGGAAAATAAACCATCTAAACAATTCTTATTATTATCTTCAAACGAACCCGTAGCTTTTTAATAAACGCTTTCATAGATTCGGCTGGTCCGGTAATCGTTGAACTATGGGGTCCGTTGTGACATATAACGTCGATGTCATCAGGACACATATCCTCTATATGTTTATAACCCAGCCCAACCAAAACCACAGAAAAATGAGGTATTTTTGCTTCTATTACGGATATTCCTTGGAAATACGCTGCCAATATTGTTTCTTCCGCTGTTAAACTTCCATCTGCGTATGCACATCCAAATTCACCAACAGAATATCCGATTATATAATCCGGTAGAACTCCCAATGAAGTTAAAAGATCCACGAAGCCGATCTATACAATATTTTCCCCATTTTCAAATGTTGTCGAATGTATGAAATCTCATAAGTGGTTGTATATGAACCTATATTACCTGAACCGCAGCTATACCGACGGACAAGTGCAAGATGTTGTCTAACAAGTTATTTTCTTTTCCAGTCAATATTTCATAAATATTGAGTTTACGCGACTTTAGCACGGAGTTGCATTTTTCTATTGATTTTGCAAATATTGGTAATCTCATCAGAGCTTCACCTAATAAATTCAAATAAAATATAATGAACTTAATATTTGTAATGATAATTAAATTCACGACCCCATTATTTTCCTAGAAATATTAGGGTAATAATTTTCATACCCATTTCGAGCCACTGCGAGTCCATTCCAGTAAAGACGAAACATATTGGCTTCTTAGTACCAGAAAAGCATTCAATCTCCCTTACTTTGGTGTCGGATGGTTTAAGATCAGTTATCGTGAATCCACGATATAAATGACCTGGTATTGCCTTGTGATGAATATCATGAAGAAGGCGAATAAATTCGACATCTAGCGGTCTGTTATCAATCTATGGAGAAAAATGTGGAAATTTTATTTCCGTGATTTTAACAAATTGTTTCTTTATTTACTCTATTAAAAAGTAAGTTGAATCTTTTTGCATACCTCATTTAATATGATTTCTACTGCTTCTGCGGTACGTCCTGAGACAGCAACGAGTCTATGCAAATCATCATTTAGCAATTCATTATTGTGCTTTATTTTTGAGTTTGATCTGAGTAAAACATGAGCATTAGTACCACCGAAACCAAAGGAATTAATGGCTATGTATTCACCATCTAACAGAGTTGGTTGGGTAACAACTTCTATTCGTCCGTCTGTAAGCGCTTGCACGTCTTTGCGTGGTATATTAAAGTTAATATTTGGGGGTATTAGACCTGATTCCATCGATATAATCACCTACAAATGTGTACAATAACATAAATATATATACACGTAAATATATACATTTATATCGAAATATAACAAAGAATATATATAATATATAATCCCATTACAAATAATATACTAAAATATTAGAACTATATATATAATTTCTAAATAATTGCGCTAATAAAATGTGGAAGATACATAAATGCAATAATTTTAACACCTTGTGATTCAAACGCCGTTTACCTTAGCAATGGAACAAATGCCACTGGCTCCTTCGGTATGTCCTATGTTCGATTTAATAGAACCAACTTTAAGAGAATTAGTGGTATTTTTAGTGAAAATTTGATCTATTGAACTCAGTTCTACAGGGTCACCGACTCTCGTTCCCGTACCATGAGCTTCGATGTAAGAAATAAAATCCGTTGATACATTGCATTCTTTGTAGAATTCTTTAAAAAGAGTACTTTGCATTTTGTTAGATGGAAATGTGATTCCTTCTTGTTTATAACCATCACAATTCGTTTTCGCATGAATAATCGTAGCATATATTCTCTTAGCAGTTTTTGCTTTTTGTAGAAATGCTACAGAAACACCTTCACTACGGGTGTAACCATTTGCGTCTTCGTCGAAAACCTTGCAACGACCATCCTGATTCAACACTCCTACCAAAGATAACTATGTTAAAAAATTAGAACTATCATGATAATTAGACAATTATTTATTTGATGAAAAGTAAAAATTCTTTTACAGAATTTGTTATAATCAATACCTAAACAATTAAATTGTAGAGATACGTATGGGTGGAGACAAAGATTTGATCCACCGACTATAGCATAATCGCATTGTCCACTACGTATAGCCCGATAAGCATGTTCCACTGCGTAAAGACTAGAACTACACCCTGTATCAATCAGAGAAGACGGTCCAGTTACACCCAACCAAAATGAAATATTTTGAGCCATCATGTCTCTGCTACAGCACGTGATTCCAAAGCCATTTGTCTACATTCAAAAAGTAGTATTTTTTGTCTGGTCCATCCACATAAGTAATCGGTAATCTATTTGCTGATTGTATGATCATTTCACGTACCTGAAGTTTTCCGTGGAGCCATGTTGCTTCGGAATCAGAGAAACATGTACTTATGAAAACACCTGTCTTTGATCCACGAATATCCTCTGGATTATACCCAGCATCTATTATAGCTTCGTAAGTATGTTCGAGCATCATTCTGCTCATAGGATTCATCGTATGAGCTTCCTTGAAATGTATTCCAAAAAATAATGCATCGAATTTCTCAATATTGTTTATTTTGCCGATTCGCTTTGGAATTTCTGGATGATCTTATGAAATATGAAATATAATGATAAGAAGATATTAACGTTAACGAACTTACTCTGTTACATATAATTAGTATAATCGATACCTAGTTTCCAACGACAGTTTTCGGTGATGCAATTTTTGCGATTATAAAGATTATCTTTCAATTCTTCCATATTATTAGATTCGGGAAATCTCCCAGCAAATCCGGAAATAACAACTTCTTCGCCTGGTTCTGGATTGGCATATTTGATAGATTTATACGATTTTTCTGATTTCTTATATTCACTCATGATACTTGATCTTTTTTTTTTACTGCACGAAATGGAATGAAGAATTCTGAATTGAGACTAAAAGTATTTCTTCAATATCTGACCTTTATCGACGACTTTTCTTTTATATAAGTTTTATATATCCCCTCAAAAAATTCGTTAACTGACACGATGAATACATTTTCTTTCCATTAAATAATATCTGTTCAAATGAAAATGCATATTATTTAATTTGATGCGTTACCAATCTGTTATTGTATTCATATTACGTAATGTTACGACACTGCTCGATGATAAAGAAAGTAAATTTTGTTACAATACGATAAGTTTTTGATAACCAGAGGCCTTAAATTTTAATTTTACAAACTATTACATATGTACAATCTTGTCCGGAAACTTTTCTATCTCAGATAACAATTGGACCAGTAATTGTCTAATTAACATAAAATGGATAAAAACTAGGAAAAAAACATATTCATATTTCCATTTTCTATCGACGTTACCAAATTTTTACTTGCAAATTGTTAAGATTGTTAAGATGATCGGCCAATGGGAAGGTTGTAAATGAAATAGCATTATTCAATGACAAGAAAATCAAATTTTATCTTCGTACGATAGGCATGTGATAACCGATAATTTTAAATTTGTATATTATATCGTCCGTGCATAATTAATAGTCATAAATTTATCAAATTGTATAAGTAGTTGTCTGATAATTTTAATAAAGATAACATTTCCAAACTTTCGAATTATTTAATAATTGCAACCTTCGGAATTTGTAAAAATGTTCATAAAATTCAGAAATATGATCACCATTGGGTAATAAATATACAATCATTGCTACTGTATTTTCAGTTAGAGTCGGGAAAATGCAGAAAATATTACAGCATCGATTGTATCATTTGTTCATTATGCACATGTGCCGAAATTCTCTAATAAAAGAAAACTGGAATGCTAATTTTTCTGAGAAAATTGTTATTGGGAGATTATGTAAAACACGCTATTGGGAGATTAAAGCACTTTTAATTTAATATGTTCTTAAAAATTTAAGACACTTCTTGTACTCTGTTATTGAAGTCTCTTAAGGTTTCTTTTGGAAAAATATTTAAACTATGCTCTCAGTGCGATCGTAATGGATCTAAAATGCCAGAAAATTTCATTACAAAGGAAAGTGATGTTGGTTGAATATTTCCAAGAGTTATGTAAACAAGAGACGCAAAGAGAAGAACTACCGTCTATATGATTATTCGGAAAGAAAACACAACTAATTGCTCTCGTTAAGATTGTAATAAGTGACGTTGAACATGAGATATTCCAGAACACGTATCTCACCGTACATTAATCCAACCCATCAAAAGATACGATGATAACCTTTCTAATAAATGACACTCCTTAAACGAACTTAGATTTGCGAGTATAAAGGCGATAAAGGGAAAAAATGAATTTCAATGAGAGAAAATTCTTATACTCCTTCGATCGATAATGCGATCTTCCATATAAATACATATGAATCAGACTGATATTTTTTATTGGTAAGATTATAAGATCCAATCAATATACAATAGTATTATAGTAAGTCAGGAATAAGCTCTACCGACATAACGACTATAAAGTGCTGCGTAGTTTCTTCATGAGTATTATATATAGGAAAAGATAATATATTGCTTGTTATTTAAAATTTGCTTTTCAAATATTGATCGAGTATGAAATACTATCATCCATGTATATTATTTATTTTAATATATGAATGAATTTGTCAGATAAGTTTGATAACCTGTTTTTATAACATTTATAACATTTATGTAACAGTTTTCTTCGTTTGATTCTAGATTGGAAGAATTGGTACGATACATCCAGTTTTTCATATTCACTTATGATATTTTTAAGTATTTCTGTTTCCAACGCAAAATATATTATAAAAGTTAGAACACTAAAATTATTTCTATGTTTTCATTCTGATGGAAATCGTCGCTAATATTTCCTCTATTATAACAATGTTGTATACTTCTTTAAAGAATTCATCATTTAACGCAATATTATGCCTTATTTCACTCTTTGTTTTAAATTTATTAAAATTAGAAAAGAATATATTTGTCTATTGAATTTCATATCTTTCTATTCTGCTTAAGTATAACGTCGACGCTATTCGATAATAAGAAAATCGTGTCTCGTCGTAATTAGATAGATGTTTGTTAATTATAAATCTGAAGTTTATCATACAGAGTGAATGTTAAATTTCTTCTGAAAATTTTCGTATCATAAAAAAGTAGAAAAAGAAAGTCAACGTATTTACATTCTCATTTCTAATTTACATCATACAATTTTATTATTATTAATATGATTACAAGTTTCCATATAAATGACACAGTTCATTAATAATGAACATAATTATCCAATGAAAAATATATCATGTTATCTCGAAATATGTTAAATATTTAATAATAGAAAATCAAGTTCATATTTACGCATATATGTAAATATTATTATGAGCCGACTTAGAAGAGTTCAAAGTTAATTCCGAACTAAAGGGCCGTTTTTAGACATCCAGCGAATTTGACTCGCCTTGAAAAAACATATCTCACGAAAGTTCCTAATTGTCCTATAAATCTTTTAAACAATATATAAACAAAAAAAGCGTAACAATATATGTATATATATATATATATATATATATATATATATATATATAACAGCTTCAAAAATTTACGAATTGTGTATACATCCCTTGTCCGCATATTGTTGTCTTCGACAAACAGCAAAACAAAAAGCAATCGAACGTGACAAAACTTTATTATAAGTATATACATATATTTACATATGTGTTATATATATACGTTATACTTTTTCGAGAATTTACTGTTTCGGAATTATCGCCAAAATGTATAATAATCAAAGGACGATCGAGAGTTCGGCCTAAAGCAGTTACATAGAAATGATTAGACCTACTATTATTTTGTTCCTTTATTTTGTTCTTTTATTATTTCTTTTATTTCTGGATTATCTTATGAAATATAATGATAGGAAAATATTAACGTTAACTATCTTATCCTGTTACATATAATTATATGTAGTTTTATCTTTTTTGATGTATGACCATAGACGATATCTAGTTTTATCTTTCAATTCCTCTACATTATTGGATTCCGGAAATAACAACTTTTTTGCCTGATTTCTGAACTGGCATATTTGATAGATTTATACGATTCTTCTGATTTCTTATATTCACTCATGGTATTTGATCTTTTTTTTACTACGCGAAATGAAATGAAGAATTGTCAATTGACAATGAAAGTATTTCTTCAATACAGAATCGTTATCGGCGAATCTTCTTATCGTTACCGACGGATTGTTATATTTCCTTCCAAGAAATTCGTTAATTAATGCCACCAATACATTTTCTTCCCATTTAATACTATGTATTCAAATGAGAAAAGCATATCTTCAAATTAATACTTAACCACATGTCTTTCCACTCGTATTATGTAATACGTCGGCACTATTCTATGACAAGGAAAATAAATTTTATTGTAATACGATATGTTTTTGATAACTGGAGATCTTATATTTATATTTTATAAAATATATGCAACCTTTCTCTTATTTTTTATTATAGATAATACTTTGACCAGTAATGGTTCAATTAACATAAAAATAAAAGAATCTATTTCTGAAGAAAACATATTCATATTTCCATTTTCTATCGACGTCATAAAATTTTTACTTGCAAATTATTTAGCTGATTACTCGTTCCAATGAGAAATCGTTAACAATAAAATAGCATTATTCAATAACCAAAGTGTCAAATTTTATCTTAATACGGTAAGCATTTGATAACCGATAGTTTTAAATTTATATTTTAAACGATCATTGTACATTAATAGTCATATCTATGTTGTAAAAGTATAAACGTAGTCGTTTGATAATTTTAATAAAAATAATATTTCCAAACTTTCGAATTTTTAAAAAATTGCAACTATCGAATTGTCTAAATATTGTCAAAGAATTCAGAGATCTCTTCACCATTGCGTAAAATCTGATTTTTAAAAATAATTTTGTATGAAGCATAAGAAAAGAAATTGATTTGAAATTGTAACTTAGTCACTTTATCTCTAATGGAGATAGTGGCTTAATATGTAATAGAAAAAGTTTTCGTTCAGATGTCTATTAAATTCATCATTTTGGTATATATATCAATTTTTACCATTCCTCTTCACACTTTGCTGGATATTTACGTGAAATGTGTTGGAGAGACATATCTAACGATTCAATCAATTCGAGATACGTCTTCATTTATGTTAAATGTGCAAAATCTATTCGTTAAAGTTGCAGATTTTATGTTCACGTTGCGTGATCATTTTTACCATGCATATTGGACTATTTTAAATGTAATCGAGTTAATTGCAAAAGAATCAAAATGAAATTAAAAATTATAAAGAATTAAAAAAAATAAAAAAATGAGGAACAAAAAATCGTAAAATAGAAAACAATAAGTTCCTTTTTACATCACTGTTATTATATTTCTTTCCGAAAAATTAATTAACGAAAAATTAATAATCTAATAACATTTACCAATACCTAACGCTACAATCCATTCAAATAAAACAGGATATTTAAAACTGAACTTTGAATTACCTGTTTCTCTATTCATGTTCGGTAATAAGTCAATACATTTTAGTACCAGAGAAATTCCAAATTTTTTTATTGAGATAACAACTAAAATTATATATCTAATATGTTTTCAAAAATTTCCAGTCAATGATTACATTTTTATTAAATAGAAATTATAATAAAGAAATTTATTTGATCAATTTCATATATCTTACAAAATATATTATTACAGGCTGGCCTAGAAGAATTTGGAATGAACTCGAAACGAATAGTCCATTTTACCGACAAAATTTTAACTCAAGTATTTGTCTGTTTTCAATGGGAACTCGTCCTAAGCAGACATGATTCATGTACGTTCCGGATTATTTGCTATTATCTTTAAGAGAATTTATAAATGTTAATTTTGTAGATAAGTTGATTCTTGTTAAACATTAAAATTCATTTTATGTTTTAAAGCAGAATTGCGCGTAATATTTTGGGGATATTTGTATCTATTTTTCCTGAAGCTATCCTATCATAAATCACACCTTGATCAGTAATGATTACGTTTAACTTAAAAGTAATTAACAGAAAAAAAACAAATCTAGGAATAAAATATATGCGTATTTTCATTTCCAATTGACGTCACAAATTTTTTTTTGCATTGTATTAATATGTAAATACGTTAGACTGAACATATATAATATTGTTAACAATGAAATAAAACTATTCAATGATAAAATGATCAACTTTCGTCGTAATACGATAGATATTATTAAATTAAAATCTTAAAAATAAAATCTTATTAAAATAAAATGAGAAAGCATATGTGCATTAATAATCATAATTGATCACATGATAATTTTAATAAAAATTCTATGTTTCTAAATTATCAATAATAGTAATAAATTTAATAATATCCTTAATACTGACAATTTTATTATTATATAAAACATATATGGCTTTCAAATTTATTTACACTTGCGTTATAATCAACAATTCAGATTAAGTAATTATCACATTGTTCTTATACTCAAGCTTCGAATCACATAAACGAGATTTGTTAAAAAAAAGAAGTATAACGAATCAATTTTCACCATATCCTGTTCACACTTTGCTGGATATTTATGTGAAATGTATTGGAGAGACATATTTAACGATTCAATCAATTCGAGATACATTTTCATTTTTATGTTAAATGTGGAAGATCTATTTATGTTAAATTTGCAGATTTTATGCTCAGGTTGCGTAATAATTCACCGAACTCGTAATAACATGAAAGTGCGATAGCAGAATAGTTTTCAATGAGTTGGACGACTCTTATGCTTAATACGAGATTATAAGAATTGAAATCGTTTAATAATAACGTTCATATATTATATATTTAATTATTTTTTTATTCTCATCCGCCAATTATATATAAATAAAAACACGATAACAAATTTAATCTCTATTGTGACGGATATTCTTATGTATCGATGGCTACCGTAGGGTGAAGGACGAAAGATTTTTACTCGAAACATTTCCAATTGTTAAAAAATCGCGATTGATCGGTAGCATGGACTATTTCGGTCTCGTGATTCTACGAATTAAGAGGTTCATAGAGTTGAATAAGCAATCTGACTATAAAAATAAGTTTTAACTTTATTTTATAAATCGTTTTTCGTCACCGAAAAATGCTTATTATGTCAGAGATTAAAGCTGTGCTCCGCAAACAAATGGCTTCGACCTATTTTTATAATCTTAAATCATCAAATAAAATTTTAATAAAGTTTGATTGATCAATGCGTAAACACAGATGTGGTGAAATATCTTAAACTGATATCTTGACCATACACATTTATGTGTATATGTATGTATACATTCCAACTGGAAATATAGTAGCTCTCCCCCCCCCCCTGTGTATGTGTGTGATACACACACACACATAGCTACTAGATTTCCAGTTGGAATCGGAAAAAACCGAAAATATTAGTACATTGACTATATCATTTGCTCAAACTAATAGAAGAATCTCTAATAGAAGAAAATTGTTATGTTAACTTTCGTGAGAAAACTGGCTAAAACACATTATTAGAAGATTAAAGTACTTTCAAAATTATTAATTTAATATATTCTCAAAAATTTAAGACACTTCTTGTATTCTCTTATTGAAGTCTCTTAAGATTTCTTTTGTAAACATATCTAAATGACGCTATCTGTGCGACCGTAACGTATTTAAAATAACAGAAAATTCCATTATAATAACATAACAATAACAGAAAAGTGTTGTTGGTAGAATACTTCGAAGAGTTGTAACAACAAGATACGCAAACAGGAGGATCATCTATTCCGTAATTTAGAAACTAAACACAACTGATCGCTCCTGTTAAGATTGTAACAAGTAACATCGTACGTTGGATATTCTAGTACACAAGTGACAAATGTATCTGACTCTACGTTAATCCGGCTTGCAGAAAGGCACGGTGAAAGGTTTCCTAATGGAAAAGTCTCCTTAAGTGAACTTAAAATCGCGAATAGAATCACGATAAAACAAAAAGATAAAGTTCCACGAGGAAAAAATCGTAATACTCGTTTGATCGATGTCTCATTTGCTCATATAAGCATAAATAAATTAGATTGATATTTTGTATTGAAAAGATTATAAGATCCAAGCAAAATGTCCAATATTATTAAAGCTAGTCGCGAATAAATCCTACCCTTATAACAAGTACGAGGCTCCATGTACTTTTTCTGCAAATATAATTTAAATAGCAAAAGATAATATTCAATTATCTGCTATACTTTTCAAATATTTATCACGTATGAAACATTATTCCTCCATGCATATTCTTTATTTTAATATAAGAATGAATTTGTCAGATAAAGCTGATATCAAATATTTCTAAACATCCATCACACATACATTACCAACGCCACATTGGTTTTCTTTCATTATATTTTCCTTAAATATTTTAACAACCTAGAATAATTCATCATTAATTGCCATTACAATTTTCGTATCGATCACGTATAATATCGTGACATGATCGCTGTCAACAACACCCACTTTGGCTTTAGTAATCTGTAATAAATAAATCTAAAATAAATAACAACATTTTCAAGTAAATTATTATTTTCTTCATGATCTATACGAAATTTTAAAACTTACAATCCATAATTATACTGGATATTTAGTACAGATGATAACAGCGGTTTGAACATTGTAACTGTTATTCTTACATATGGTATTGGTTTTGGATCGTATGGCATAATTGCTTGTAATCTGACATTCAGAGAGCAAATAGCATTTTTTTAATTCCTTTTGTTTGGGAACATTAAAAATACGTTACGTTGATAGAACATTAAAAAATGCTTTTACTTTCTCATTCCACATATTGTATTTTTTTAATTCAAATTCAAGCTGCAAAGTAATGTTGAAAAATAGAATGTGCCTTATGAAAAGTAAAAAAAGAAGATACCTTTTAGGAAAATATAAATGAACTTCTGCACTGTTAATAGCCATACATGTGTTTATTATACCAAACAAAATATTGATTTCCAGTTCTTCCTATGATGACGAATGCAATTATTGCTGTATAAGCATTTTCAGATGCCGAGGAGTCCCGCCAACCAAAATAAGCTGACCAATAAATCTTTTGGTTTCTAACTTTCGTGTGAGTTCAATAGCTATAAGCAATCCAAATGAATACTCCACTAACATGAAATCATTTTGATCTTTAAATTTATCTAATATGTGCTGTAATATGTAAAAATTATGTACCATATTAATGTGCAATTCTCTTTATAGATACCTATAACATAAGACGAATTTCAAATTGTAATTTAATTTGTTAAAACAAATATATATATATATATATAACAAAGAAGAACATCAATTTATTTTCCTCGAATGGTTTCCAGCTGTCATGAATTTAAGTGCTACATGTACTTGATCTTGACGAACAATTGATTTGATAGTATTCTTTAATGAATTTACATTAGTAACGAGATCCGTTTCAAGTGGTCCAAAGTAAAGTGTTAATTTCAAAGAATTCGGAGCTTTAAGATCTTAAAATAGATCTTAAAATAGATCTTAAAACAACTCAGATATTCTCACCAGGTTCTTTCTGTAAGCAATTAATGAATCCTAAGAGACCCGACTCAAAGTTTCCTTCTTCAATGAGTATGACTCTCATGTTGCTGATATCCTCTTCTTCTTTTCTTTTAAGTATAGCTTGCACTTTTTGCAACTAATTAAATTCATTGCTCTTAATGTTAACAATCATAGTCTGTACCAGGATTTTATTTATCTTTTTTGAAAATATCCAAGATTCCCCGGAGGTACATTTTTTTAAAACTATACGTAATTGAAATTCCTATAAAATCGATAAGTCTAATTATTGTATTGCTTTTTCTAAGAGATAAAAAAAAAGCTCCATTTTTTATAGATTTAAAAAATTTTTTTCAAGCGGTTTTTCTCTTCGTTCGTGAACAAATCATGTCCAATAGCAAATGGATTGGTATCATCCATTTCTATCATATTTGATTCTGAAACTATGACATCTTTAGGAATACCTTCCAATTTATTTTTCAATGTATTTTCATTTGTATAATTTTTCAATTTATTTTCAAATGTATTTTTCAAATACATTAATATTAGCTTTAACTAAAAGCAAATTATTTAAAATATCTAACAGTACTGGAGAGACGAGTTCCTCAGTTGAAATATTGTCCTTATCTTCAACAAGTTTGATTGTCTTTACTTTGAACATATTTTCAAAAGTGATATATATAAATAATATTACTATTTCTCATAATGACATTTCCTTTCTGTCACTATAAGCAATGAATTTATATTCTTTGATAATTGGATCACTGATAGATCTCTTTCCAGTAATCACAGTAGCTCTAATTTTATAGATTTCCACTTTTAATTACATCAATGTCTTTGAAAAATTGTATAGGTATACCTGAAATAAAAAATATGCATTATAAGCAATTGATAAGAAAGAATTACATATATTACTTTATGTATATTACTTTAAATCCATATATTACTTCACATTTCATTAATAATAAGTGTAATATTTTTATTTTTCATTAGTAGTCAAATTTTAAAAATATTGTTGATGATCTTTAGGATCTATTATCAATTTTCAAATTTCAATCAGCATAAATACCCAAACTCTAGGATCCAAACTGATAATTTTCATCTGTAACATATTATCCATGAATACTACCCAATTATTTTTCCATTTGATATATT
Organism: Vespula vulgaris; assembly: GCF_905475345.1. Classification (NCBI taxonomy): domain Eukaryota; kingdom Metazoa; phylum Arthropoda; class Insecta; order Hymenoptera; family Vespidae; genus Vespula; species Vespula vulgaris. The sequence goes on from NC_066588.1 coordinate 9,654,106, forward strand.
CTTTTTTCCCAAAATAGATGCGCTGCGCATGCTTTGAAAGTGACTGCTATATTGGTAACCACATTTCAACCACAATTTCAACTCTATAGATATCTTTTTCAGCTAATTCTTTTTTTTCATTGTAAATATTCCTCTTGATCACATCAAAGAATACTTTCACCTCTGATAAATTTGTTACGAAACAAATCTTTCAAAACAATAGCATCTCTTATGATGATTTTGAATTTACTGCTACTTATTTGAAAATCATCATGTATTCAAATCTTTAAAAAATAATTTATACATGCTAGAAAGTAATTATTTTTGTGAATCATGACCATCGTTTTAAGTGTTCTCTCTTCAAGGACGGTGGTAATTCAATTGAACTTTATATTTTTAATGATAACAGACATTCAGGTATACAAGTTTCCTACTATAATACCTAATGTTTGCCAAACATATATATATTGTTGCAGGAAACAAATTTCTATCATATATTACATGATTGTTTATATACTCATAATCATTATTGGTCATTGATATTGCAACAATCCATTCTCTGGAAACAATTTTTTCTTACATTCTGAAAGATGTTATAAATCAATTATACGAATGTTTCCATCTAAACATGACATGATATTACACTTTAACATTAAATTCTAAAAACATTCAAATTGTTAGTTCTTTTTGCTTTCTTATAATTCTTAACTAATGAATAGGGATATCATTGGAATATCTGAACTTAAAGGATATTTTACTAGTGAGAATAATTTAATAAGATCAATTTATAAGCTTGCATTATATTTAACATCCTAATATTAGTTTCCCTAATCCTTATAGAAAAACTTCAGCTTTATCTTTACAATTTTTTAATGCAATATATAAACTTAAAGAATTACGTTTCATGATGTTGATATAAAGAAGCTACCGTAACTCTGGTATTTTAATAAGTTTTGGACAGATAATAAAAATCAGAAAATACACATCTAGTCATTCATATCGATTGATTTAAATTTCTAAGATATCATCAAATTTTTAAAAATGTGTAATTTCTTTTATATTTTATAAATTGGAAACAGAGATTTTGTAAGCAATGCATAGCACATTCATAATTCAGATACTGCAGATACAAGATTAAATGATTCTATTAGTTTCTTTTTATTATATCGATATAAACGAATATAATCAACTAATTTATTTTTTTGTTTTCCTTATTTGATATGATAACAAAAGAAGAAAGGACGTATTATTTTACGTGATAGTTTTTCGCACAAATTATCAATAAATTGCCGTGTCCTTGATAATTTTGACATACCCATCGATAAATACGTCTCATATTTTAATTTATATTTATATTTTATTAGAATTAAATATTTACATTTTAATTAGTTTAAATTATATTTGATTAAAAATGATATTTGATTATAAATATCCACTAATTATTTTTGACAAAACATTCAATAAGATCACGTTTTCTATCGCAAATTTATACACTAGTTATTACATGTGTTAATTACATTTATTATCGTATATGTATTTTTCGCGAAATGAAACATACCGACGTCATATCTAACACAGATCACTACGAGATGCATATCACCATTAAAAGAAAATAAAAATACGAGTAATTGAAAAGTACGAATCCACGAACATAACCTAAATGCAACGCGATTGTTAGATATAGTGACAAGAGCATAACCTACCAAGCTTATACACCGATACGTAGTCGCATGGTAGGGCAGTATTCCCCGGTGACTTGTAGTTCATATTTTGTCCATATCTGGCGTTGAAATCACGCACTCTTCGAAAGAAAAATAATGAACAGTATAATGGTTTACAGTGTATCTGTCTACAGAGTAGTTTATCGATGATTCACAACATAAACGTAAAGAGATCGAAACTCATGTAATAGTGAACTACTTCATAAACGTGTTATAAGCATTTTTCAGTTGACTCGGAATTTGTTTATTAACAAAAGAAAAGAAAACATTTCTACATTATCGACGTTTTACAAAAATTCTTTCCAACAGTGTTTTGTGCTAAGTAGCATTTGAGGTCCCGTTTGCTTTTAAAAAGACAACAAAAATGGCAGCAATTTTACGTGTTAAACGTAGACACAACGATGAACCATTAAATGCATTGGTGATCGCATGTAAACGGTGTAAAACTACTGAAAATGATGAGATTGAAAATGCGACTGATTTAGCACCAGTAACCGCGGTTGTAAAATTTGCTGGAACAATCACGAATCAGGTAAGTTTTTTTGTCTTTTTCAAAAACAATATATACACTATGTGATAAATAAATAAATTAAAAACAATATTAATTGTTTCAATAGAACGAAGATGTCATCGAACATTTAGTGAAGACTGTGGGTAAAAATGAATTAAAAGCAAATTATAAGCGGCATGTTGTGGATGTTAAGAATGTAATACGCGAAAGAACTAAACAAATATCTATGGAAAATAGATATAAAGTCGTTAATTGTTGTCGTTCTTTGGATACATTAAATACTAATGAGTTAGAAGATACTATGACTGTAATAGATGTTGAAGACTCTCTTTCATGTTCGACTACAAAAAACGTAGATTCTGAAACAGTACGTGATGAAATCCTTTTTATTTAACGTTACTTGTATGAAACATTTTGTATATATGTGTATATATTTATATTGTTTCAGTTGGAAAATTTTGTATACGATTTATATTATACTCAAACTGGTAGTGATATGATAATAGATGATCTTGTATCCGTTCATGGTTTTGAACAAGAATTTGTATTTGATATGTTTAAAGATGAAGATGATTCCAGTAATGGATATGAAACTGAAGATTCCAATTCAGAATCTCATTGGTGGAACGATTATCCGGATACTGAACATTCAGATTTATCCGTAGATGAAGACGATATGAGAAGAGCTGTTATGAAAATTAACCTAGATGATGATGAATCATCGGATCTTTCAAGCGAAGATGATTTTATATGTGCTATAAATAAGAAAGATGTGGAACAATATGGTTATAAATATGCACAATATAAAGCAAAAATAAAGCAAGAATTAAGTGATACTGAAAGTGATTCAAGCGATGATGTTTCTGTATCACGAATTTTGTGACGATGATCACGATATTATATCCTTAAAAAAATTATCATATAAAGTTGTGGAATAATTATGATCATATGTCCTTGATTAATATACCAATAGATTTGTATTTGTAGCAGATAATTTTTAAAATGTGTAAGTCTTATGAATTTGATTGCATTCCAGAAAATGAATTAAAAAATTATTTTCATTTATACTTTTTCTATATTAGTGTGACAAGTGTGACAGTGTTGTGACAGTATGCCTAGATTATTTTATTATAGTAATGTATATCGCTTGAAATAAAACAAAAAATATTTGAATATGTGAAGGATAAAGTGAAAATCTGATTAAATAATAAGTGAAAGTATTATAGATACTCTATTCCCTTGACTTCTTCTGTTTTAATACCTGTAACAAAATAATTATGGTTTGTAAAGGTTGTAGAATTTTATTTGCATGTTTATATATTTATTACATATTTGTATAGATATATCTTGTGTGTAAAATTCATCTATCAAAATAAAAACAATAAAGTAAGCCTAGCATCGAGATGTTTGACAAAGGAAGATGTTTAGAAATATGAAAAAGAAAACTGTTCTTATTGAAAGAATGATGCGTAACACTATGCCACGTTATATAAACGTGATGGAAGTACCGGATAGAGATTTACAAATTTTCGCAACAAGTTATCTTCCGCTATATAATGTTAAATTTCATATTCAAGGTTTATGCATAATAAATTCCGACCACTTTTTCTTTCTGAGGGAATTAATTAATAAGTATTGCTCTATAAATAATATAACAAGAATACTCTCATGAAAGTATTTCAGAATACGTTCTATATAAATTTATCGGGGGAAAGCATTTTACATTAATTGTGTATATGAAAGTCAACAATAATCGTAGGAAGTTATTTAAATCAAGTAAATAGCCGATATTCTTGACGGCACTTTCTGCATCAGAATTCCGTATTAATTAATATTTAAACTCCTATCAAATTTTTATCATGAGGCCTTCGCATGAAGAAGTTGATGTCTTTTTAATGAACTCGTCATATGATATGGGTAGTACTGCGTATACACGTAACATGACCTTAACTCTAATTTTTACATTTACGCGCTCGCAATGAGTCGTGACTTGTATACAAGTACTCGCGGTGCTTTTTGATTGTATATGTGTGTCCATGTTTATGTTATGTACCTGCGTGTACGTGTCTATATGTACCTGTGTGTATGTGTTATGTAAACTGTGTCGTTAAAAATTCGCCGATTTTTATTGGAATTTAAATTATGATAATTTGACTATAATTTTATAAATAAAAGAAAATGTAACATAACGTAATGCAATGTAATTCGTGTGCTGAGACAGAACGAAGATTCGGTAGAAAATATCTGCCTAAATAATAATGCTTTTTGGCAAACTCACTTACGTTCGTGGAACGGTTATCGATGCACTAGTTACCCAACAAGTGTGAATGCGCCCTCATAGTTACCTACATATTTATACAGGAAATTTTCAAAAGATAACTGAATGTGACTCGCGTAAACGTGTTTTTCTTCTTTTTTTTCTTTTCCTCCTTATGTCGAAGGTAGACAAATTTTTCTTTCTACTAAATCTTTAAGCTCCCAAGAAAAGGAAGGGAGATATATATATATATATATGACGACACATGAAATCTTCAGTTATTCATAACCATCCTGTATATACATGTATGTGACCCTATATCGCCGACGTAACTTAATAGATTCAAAAATTGAGATTGGTATCATTATTTAAGATCGTTTCTACCTTTCCATAATACTCTAAGTATCTACTGTACAACATTTTACACTCACTTAATCATCTTTATTTAACCTTAGGTATGTCGATAATTACTATATACTACGAGATTATTGAATAGTCATGAGATTGCACAACTTTAATCGGATCGTCGATCGTGGTTCGGGAGATAAGCGCACCGATCATCTCATCTAACCGCAATTATTCTTTTATATACAAGAAGAATGATACGTTAAGCGTCACCATAAGATCGATATGATTTATATCTTATTAATTTGATCGATCCAACGGTAAACGATCTGACAGAAGGATCGATCGGCTCGCGACACTTTTGCCGCTTTATTATCGTTCGCGTAATTTTCCATGAATTCTATATACGAGAGTGCTTATGTACACATTATTGATGCGATTCGTCGGTTTATAATAAGTACGAAGAATTCCCTGGATCGACAAAAATCACATGATGGTAGTCAACTAAGTCGGTTAATCTGTAATCGCTATCATATTATATGTATATATTAACTGGCAACAATTAACAGACCCATCATCGTACACGTTCGCATCCATGTTTTTTTATTAATTCGAGAGAAAACAACGCGAAGATGAAATGTCTTTCGTCGTACGTTATAATAATCTAAAGTACGGATGCCTCGGTTCTACCGCTGGGCGGAGTCGTGGCGTTTGTCGAATTGTTGTTATTGTTGTTGTTGTTATTGTTACTCGCCTCACCGGCGTGACTCGAACAATAGAACTTTTTGTGCGCTATGAATGTGCTCAAATAATTGAAACTTATGTCGCATGACCGACAATAACGCGGTCCAGTCTTATTAGGATCGAGACTTTCCTCAGGCGGTGGACTCTCCTCGCGTTCTTGCTTCACCTTGCTGGTCACAGCCGCGGGTGGTGGCAAAACTGGTGGTTGAGGACTTTTGCGGACTTCGCTCTTCCCGTTGATCTGTACCTCCGCTGGTATTTCTTCCGGTGTGGTGGCAGGAGCAGGTTCGGGAGTAGGAAGAACGGCTTCGTCATCGAGTACGCACGTTATGTAATTTTCTTCCTACGGAAAGAAAGAAATTTCGTCGTGTATCTTTTTTTTGTTTTTTTTTTTGTTGTGTTTCTTTTTTGTCGTTTCTTCATTTTTTTTGTTCTTTTTCATTTCGAAGAGACGTCGATCGAATCTTTCAATTTTTCATATAGACGACCATACCTGAAGATCCGTGCCACGTTTCTCAAAGTGCATTCTTATGTGCGTTCGCATGCCACGTAACGTATTCCCTTTATAACGGCAAATCGTACATCTAAATGCTTTGACACCCTGATGAGCATCCATGTGACGTTGCGCTGCACCGGCCGTTGGACTGACAGCACCGCATACGGGACACCGCCAACCACCGGTCGGTCCGCCGCTGCAAGTGTGCGTACTACCTGTTTCGATTATCGCCTAAAAACGTTTATATCGTTCATGATATTTAAGTTGAACGCAACAAACCTTTGATTGTTTATTCATTTGTTTAATTGTTCACCTACCTTACATTTGGTGCACCGAGAATGGTGTTCTTGCGATTCGGGCCTCTTTGGACAGTAAAAAGCTTGATGAGCAACGAGATTATCCATGGAAGCGAATTTAATACCACATGCTGCACAGATTAACTGCACCAGTGGTGGTGAAGGAGTGCTAGGCGGTGGAGGGCTATTACTCACAGTCGTTTCCCTTGCTTGGCAATAATGTTTCTTGTGAGCGACGAAGTTTTCGTGTCGACAAAAGACGATGTTGCACTCCTTGCATCTGAAATGATATTTTTTTCGTCATAAATAATATCTTAAAAAGTAAGAACTTTTATAAGAACGAACAACTTTCTTCTTCTACAAGAGTATAGACTCACCTGGAGACACCGTGTTTAACGAGGACACCAGGTACGGGCACGGGAACAGGAGGAGGTGGTAACTCAGCTAGTCTGAGGGCTAGCTCGGTTTGAGGCGGTGGAGGTGCGGATCCGGTGCTGCTGCTTTGATTCGTACCGATCGACCTTGCTCGTGGACTGGCACTACCTCTGGACGATCTCGGGCTACCTGGTGGAGGAGGAAGCGAAGTTGGTGCCGGCGATACTCTGTTTTCTTTCTCGTCCTGATGTGCCGTCGGTGATCTTCTAACGCTGAGATCAAGAGGTGTCGAAACGGATGGCGAGGTGGAGGAACCAACGAGCGATGCTGGTGTGGTAGGTTTGTTGGCTGCTCTAAGGACGGCTGGTGGTTCGGTGATGGTATTCGTGCTGGCTAAGCCTCTCATCATTGGCTGCAAGGATCCATTTGGCAGTAGAAAGCAGGCCGTGTCGGGAGCGGGAAGAGCTGGTGCAGCTAGCACGCTGGCACCTCGTATGAGGGAATACGGCACAATGAGAATCGGATTGGTAGGTAATGCCAAACATGGCTGAGGTGGCGGAGAATCACCAGGACTCGAACTTGTAGGTGGTGAAGCTTTAGCCGAGGAAGATGCTCCTGTTGGTGCAGGAGGTGGTGGTGGGGGTGCACCATCCTTGACAACGTGCCTGGTACTACAGTAATGCGTTTTATGAGCCCGATAAGTCTTCAACGAATTAAATCTGATGTCACAATTGCGACAGTATCTCTCGGCTTCCTCGTTGAGGGAACCGTTCGAGGCCGTCGTCGAATTGTTTCCTGGCGTCGTTCCTGTCGTAGCCGTTACCGTTGGGATCGTCGGTGGCGCCGGAGATGCTGCATGCATTCGCATGTGTCGATTCAACGAGACCTTTTTATCAGCACTGTACGAACAATGCGGACAAGCGTAGGCCTTGCGTACTTCGAACTTGCTAGACTTCTCCTCGTCCTCGTCGTTGGTCGCGTCCTCCTCGAGACGCGGTCGATGGGCGCAATAGAAGGTACGATGAGCCTCTAAAGTACTGGCCGAACTAAAACGAATACCACAGGGTGGACAGATCAGAGGAGCTGGTCTAGCAGGTTCAACAGTGATCGTTTCTTTTCCGTCGGTTGGCAGGACGAACAAACGACCCGATGCAATCGCTGAAATCACAATTTCAATTTTTTAGTATCACGTTCTCGATCTAGGCATGTCATTTTGATAACGATCATATGAAATAACTTAGTAACAATGAAAAACTACAATCTAAAAAGAAATTTCAAAGCTCGAAGATAGCTTAGGGCTCGTTATCGCGGGGATATCGATTTCTTTGTAGTTTGAGAGATCTTTCGAGATAGATTTACCATTCTGTAGGCCAGCAGGTAAAGGTGGACCGGGATTAGGCGGCGATGCGTTCTCAGGCTTGACGGTAAGCGCCGCGACGGTGGCAGGCCGAAGAGCCGGATCCGTCGCTAGACTAGCATTGAGTCTCAGTCTTGGTGCAACGTCTTCTTCGAGTTTCATCTTTTTCGGATCCGGAGGTGTTTCGTCCACGATGCTGGATGTAGTGCTTGTGCGTCTCGTGGAATCCTCGGAGTCTCTCCTGGAACTTGATTCTCTTCTTCTTACTAACGAAGTTGACGACGAAGACGGTGGCCTCTGTTGACATTCTTCGTCTTTGACTATTACTACGCTCGACGATTCTTCGTCGACTTCCTTAGGACTGGATTCTCGAACGATCCTCGATAATCCGTGTCGATCTCTCTGCGTTTCTCTCGCGATCTACGAACAATTTGATCGATTGTTCAGTCTACCGTTTAAATTTGAAAAAAGAAAAACGAAAAGTAATATAAATAAATAAACGAAAAACTAATTAAATCTATTAGCTTACTTCTTCGGTGAGACTAGTGAGTCGCTTTCGAGCGTTCTCCGTGAGCACACTAAATCGTTGCTTGATGTCGTCGGCAGCTGAATTGAAGACTATACTATTCGAGGAGGAAGAAGCGTTCAGTCTCGGCGGAGGTGGTAAACTAGAGTCCTCCTCGACGTTTGCAGCTCCGACTGGACTAGACACGGCCGATCCACCACCCTCGACGCCGCTGCTCACCGATGGGGTCTTTTCGGAGTCACTCCAATCCTCATCCTCCCCTGTAATTAACACACTAAATTAATAATACGTAATCAAGCATTGTCATTAAATCCTCTTTCTTTTGTTTTTTACATATGCTTTCTTTTTGTTCTCTTTTTTTTTTATTTCTACAATCAATCGTCAGATAATATGTATGTACATTTTCTTATGAGCCGATGACGATGAGAGACCGATGACTCTCGAGAAACTACCATGATCTCGAAATCGATTATCGGGTGAAATCGATCGAGAAGGAAGAACGACACGCACATAAAACGATGCGTCTCTTTAGCCGTCCGAAGCTCTAATGGCTTCTCGCCACGCTAGTCGTTCCCCTCTTTCTCTCTCTCTCTCTCTCTCTCTCCACACACACACACACACACACACACACACACATACACATATATATTCTCAGCACCCTTCGAACCTTTCGAAATCCCCCTCCACGCAACACTCAGGATCTTTCTTACGTATTACGAACGGACTTGCCGAAGGGCTGCTGGGGTGATCCCAGCCCTGCACAGAATCGATAAGATTTCGACGTGTACCTGATTAATGACGCCTTTCGTTTCTCGCGTTGAAAGCTTCACGATACTGATGATTCTTCGTGAATTATTTAGTCTACGAATAAGTAAAGTCGATCGAAATGTCCGATAAACTAGATCAAGTGGTAGTTTTTAATTGTTAGATTAAATAAAGTGTATGTGTGTGTGTGTGTGTATATATATATATATAGAGAGAGAGAGAGGATGATGACTTCTGTGAAGGTCTAGAGCAAAGGCCAGGAGAACTCACGTCGAAGATATCAAGTATTGGCATCAATAGCCTCCTTCGTGTTCTCCTTGTCTCTCTAAATAAGTGTTCATCGATGAAGAAAGAGAGATGGCAAGCAACGTTTCTTCGCGCTAACCATCTCTCTTTCTTTCTGTCCTTTTCAAGCGTAATACTTCTCTCTCTCTCTCTCTCTCTCTCTCTCTCTCTCTCTCTCTCTCTGTGTGTTTTATTCTCCAGCAGCGATTCTTAATTGCGCGTGCATGCGAGTTCTCGGTGATCGAGAGAGGGCTGCGAAACACCACCGCGTGCAGACGCTCGCGCGGGTGCGCGCGCGTGCTCACAACGCGAACACACAAGCTTCTTTCTCTCCCACGAGCATGGTCCGGCTTGCCAACCACCTTCGCTCGGGGTGTAATATATCTCGAAAGGGGAGGGAGAGGGGCAAACACGGCCGCCATTAACATATCCGCGAGCCGATAAGCCTTTCTTGGAACCGATACCGCGCCCGTCTACACACCACCGACTCTCGGGGCTTTGTAGCTATGTTAGAAACGGAAAGGAGTGTGCGAGGATCGTAAAGGAAAAGGGTGGGGGTGGGTGGGACGAGCCGCGGAAGCCACCACCCAGATACACCTCCGCTTTCTTTGGACTTGCTTTTTCATAAAAAAAAAAGAGAAAAAAAGAAAACGACACATTTAATGTCATTTCTATTTTCTCTCTCTTTTTTTTTTCTATTTCTTCTACATTCTTCCAATACTGGACATTGTATCTGTTTGAAGAGAACGACAAGCAACAATGTTTTTTTTTGTTCTTTTATAGACCTGAATGTTGAGTCTGTTCGAAAATGGACCGGACAACAACTTCTCTTTTGTAACCTTTTAAATGGAAATGTTGAACCTTTTTTAAGTGGATAAGACAATACCTTCTTTTGTGACCTTTCAAACTTAAATGGTAAATCTATTTGAAGCGGACAAGATAACTTCGGTAATATCACTTTTATTGGACTTTTTTCTTTGTTCTTTTTTTTTGTTATCATATTGATAGATTCAATTAAATAAGACAAGTTGGTCCATCGTATTTTTTATCGTACAATATATCTCAGGGAATTGATTCTTAAAATATAAAAAGAAAAAGAAAATCATGAGATCGTAAGATCTTATGAGATTTTGATTGGACAGATATTGTACAGAACACGAAGCTAACATAATTAATTACCGTTAACATACGTTATATTTTCGTTATCTTGGTTGTAAAGATCTTGCGTTCTTCCTTTGCTGCTTCTTTTGAGATGAATAGGTAGTAGAAAAAGTATAAATCATGGAAATGGGTTCGTGTATATGAATACGCCGATTTCAAGAGGAATGCGAAACTGAAGTTACGAAGGATATAATGAGAGCTTCGAGAGTGTAAAATTATTTATTTCTTTGTGGTTGCGTTCAGGCAATTTTCCTTAAGCTTCCGCCACGTGTTTGATTTTTCTTCTCTCTCTCTCTCTCTCTCTCTCTCTCTCTCTCTCTCTCTCTCTCTCTCTCTCTCTCTCTCTCGTTCTCTCGTTTTTCTTTAGTCACGTAACAACACGCATAATGATTTACAGCATCACGTGTTTGAAAGCGACTTGTCAAAATTTGACACGCGTGCTGTGCTCGCGGTTGCGGCACTCGTTCGATCGATTCATCTTGATAGTTTTTCTTTTTCCTTTCCTTTCTTTCTTCTTTTCTATAAGATCGACGTCGCTCTTCATTATTCGCCACGGTACTTTAACAATGAGGGTACTTTTTCATTAAAGAGGGAAAGAGAGTGAGAGAAAGAGAGAGAGAGAAGAAGAAAGGGAAGATAAAAATCTTTTCATTGAATTTTAAACCTTCAACAATCTCTTTCTCAAAATCTCGCGTGTTAATAACTCGAGTAAACGTAATTAAAATCAGGCAGGATTATCGATAGAGTTACTCTAAGACCGAATCGAAATGCAAAAGACAGAACTAAAAGAGGAGTAGCATACCCTATCGATGAATAAACGAATATATATATATATATATATATATATATATATATATCTCATTGGAGCAACGCGCGACGTCGAGGTGTAAACGTACAGCTTACGTGCTCTACTATTTTCAGAAAGAGATCAGATCATCGTCGTTCAAAAGAAAGTATAAATACGATGGTAGGTGGCGGAGTAGGAGGAAGAAGAAGAATAAGAGAAGAAAGAAGAAGAAGAAATGAACGTAGCATCAGCATCAGCACCAGTACCAGCAACACCAGCAGCACCAGCAGCAACAGCAGCAACAGCAGAAGCAACAACGGTAGCAGCTTCATCGGCGCTATGCAAATAGGATCCTGATCGTGACGCGGGTAGGCAAACACGCGACGTACAGGTAACAGGCAGGCCCGGTGAGTCCTGAGTGAGTTCTCTTCTTTCCTTTCTCTGTATCGTCGTCGTCCTCGTCGTCGTCGTCGTCGCCTTCTTCTTCTTCTTCTTCTTCTTCTTCTTCTTCTTCTTCTTCTTCGATTCGTATATGTGAGTCTCTTTTTCACGGGGCCACGACCCATGCAAAAGATGCATGCCAGTCTTACAGATCCATCGGTGTTGCTGTTTCCTCTGGTGTTCCTACTGCTGGTACTGATGCTGATGCCTCTGTCTCTTTCCTACCTTTCTAGGCTTTCGTCTCTGTCTTCTTCTTCGTCATTCATTCTCTTCCTCTCTCTTCCGTTCTCTCTCTCTCTCTCTCTCTCTCTCTCTCTCTCTTAATCTTTTTCCACTGCTCTACACGCTGCATCGTGGAGATATGCTAATGCGGCCGTCCCGATCGTGACACTACGGCCACTAAGTGAGAGCTCAAGTCGCAACCTTCTCATCGACTTCTACGCCGCTTCGATACTATACTACTACCTCCTTCCTCTTCACCTCCTCAAACGTACCACTTGATCGAGGACGACCGGAGATTTCGTGGATCGAGATGGACACAGTATAGAATATATGCAACGATCCGATCCATTTTATTATTAACAACGAAACAATTGGAATATTTATTACCGATATCTAAGCGTCCGTTGATTTTTAAAGATTAAATATGCAAACAGCTATGAGTCACCGTAGCTGTAAAATTTGAATTTTCATCGAGTTAAAATACGAGTCCGTTTCACGTATGAGTCCATGCCCCGTCATTATTCGTTATTTGGATACAATCGTCTCTCTAGCATTTCTTTTTTCTTTCTTTTTTTTTCTTTCTCTCTCTTTCTTTTCTTATCTTCTCAAAGTCATCCCTTTTATCTATCTAATTTGTTTACGACAGAAACACGCTTCGTCTGTCTCGCCGAAAGATATTCGATTCCTCTAGAAATTTTTTTCCATTTTATTTTCCTACTCTCATCTCATCGATCGCTTCGCAGCTAATCTTCTAACGTCCGATGGGAGAACAGCGATTAGCCACGGACTAGGATTAGAATCCAAAGGTCTTCCTCCATTTACCCTAATCGAGAAAGTCCTCTAATTTTTTTTAACATCCGCCTTTAACGGCCTATCATAATTTCATGCGAGATCGTTATCCTTCTCCCGTTTCCCTCCTTCCTCTTCTCCTTTTCTCCCTTTCCCCAATCTCCACCACAGCTCCTTTTTCTGACTCGTAATTATGATCGTCAGATATTATTCCTACAAATCTCGAGAGAAAATTCATGAGCGAGCCAATATATTTTTCATACGAGCGGTTACTGTTGTTGCTGTTGTTGCTCCTCGCGTGAATCGAAACTCGAAAGTCGCTCGACTCGAAAGCATTC